>NW_014577189.1:484665-491451 GCF_000485595.1 Priapulus caudatus | reverse complement strand
CAACATTAAACCTCTCACCATGGTATAACTGGCTTTCTCTTCTTTATGGCTTTGGCTTAACACTGTAATTTACACAACCACTCTATTTGTACGCTGTTAAATACGGCGCTACATATTTTGTTGCAGTGAGCGTCGCTCATGTTCCTGGTTGTGGTCACTTCCACGGTGCTTCCTATACGATCACAGTGCCGACACTGACTTCTGTCTGCCGCTCGAGACTGACGATCCTGTTTCAAGCGCCGTATCGTCGGCTAGGTGAGTGAAACTAATCTTTTGCCGGTTTAGCTTTCCGTTCCACTATGACTACGTTGCTACTCGCAGTGTTAAAGATTGTAATTCATTACTATCGTAGATTACTGACTTGTGCGCGTCGCGTGCGAGTGTTGCGGGATCGGTTATCGGTAGAGTAGTTAGTCGTTAGCCACTTAAGGCGACGCATTGATTTCCATATATTCCGCGGAAATCCGTGACCGCACGCTAAACTCAGTCTCGTGCCGCTATGGCACGAGCCGGGCAGTCACTAGTATTTACTGTCCCGACTATAACCCTGTGCCACGTGTTATGTCTACCACTTGACATTGTCAGGACCACGCTAATGGCCACGACGATGGGCGACAACCTCGCCACCAGCAGCCGCTGGCCCCGCCGCCGACACACGCCGCCTGTGCGTGCGCCGTGTGCGCCGCAGCCACCTGCACGTGCATCGCCTGCACGGAGGCCGCCCGTGCCTGCGCCGCCTGCAAGGAGGTTGCCCGCGCCTACGCCTGCGCGGGGGCTGCCTGCACCTGCATCGCTTGTTCTGTCGGTGCGGCCTACGCTCGGGCCTGCTACGACAGTGCCATCTGCCCCTGCGCCGCCTGCGTTGCGAAGCGGGGACAACAGATGCACACCGCCCCACCGCCGCACGCCCGGTTCATCGGCACGGCGGCGCCGCGCCAACTCTACACCGAGCCAGGCTTCCCCCGTCGATACTCTCCCGCCAACTCATGGGATAGTAATCGGCCGCCCCCACTACCGGAGGGGCACTACGCTGGCTCCGTCGTCGGGTCCGTCACCGATGAGCGCCTGCAGCTCGAACTTGACATCGGCAATCCGGACGGCCCCTGGCTCGTCACCTCGACCCGGGAGTACGTCGGCTCCTCCGTCGGGTCGGGCACCGCCGCCGACCCGACGACGAGCGGCCTCGAGGTCGGCGAAGAAGCCGACAGCCAACTCCAGTTTGAGGTCGAGCTCGAGGACGGGGTCGCCCCACGGCCCACCATCGTGTACCGGGACTACTTCGATCCCTTCGCTGGACCGGTCACCGCCGACTCAGCGGGTTACGAGGTAAATGTCGGCATGGGAGGCGACCCCGATCCCACCACCCTACACCCGGCACGCATCCGCCAGACGGCGAACGATCAGGCCATGGACGCCATGATCCTAGCCCTGGCGGGCCAACCGCCCGCCCCCAACGGATGTCAGGAGGAAGACCGTGCGGAGGAAGCTGACCGATAGGGTCCTCGGCACGGGGTCCATTCCACATCGATAACCCGATAACACTATTCTATTGCTACTCTCCTGATTCTAGAGTATAACACTGTATTCATTGTCTTGTATTCATTGTCTTCTATAACACGGTATTCGTTGTATTGTATTCATTGTATTCTATAACACGGTATTCGTTGTATTGTATTCATTGTATTCCATGACACTATATTGATTGTATTGTATAATATTGTATTGTGTAGGCTAGCATTGTATTGACAGTAGTTATTGCATTCAGTGTATCCGGTATAGTGTCACATTGTATCGTATATAAGGCGGAGCACAAGGAAAATCGGGGAATTCGCTCCCCAACCAGGGCACTGCAGGCACGACCGCGACCACAGCTTTGTATTCTGGCAAACCAACATTAAACCTCTCACCATGGTATAACTGGCTTTCTCTTCTTTATGGCTTTGGCTTAACACTGTAATTTACACAACCACTCTATTTGTACGCTATTAAATACGGCGCTACAATAATATATGGAATATCTAATATATCTAGAATATATAATAATTAATAGACTATATAATAGACACTCCTGATAATATCATGAACATGTATTAATACTCATACATACATGTGTGTGTATTCATGGCATAAATATTATTATGATTACAGTAACAGTAAGAATAGAGAAATGCATGTACAATATATGAGAAATATACATATACTGTACATGAGAAATGTATGCATAGCCACAAAAATATCAGGTATCCAGTCTATTCAATGAGTCTCCTATGTAAAAGATAGTACGACTATGCTTTAATAAAAACCTTAAAGTCATTACATTACATGTATCAGCACAAAACTGAGAAGGTATGTTAGTTACATATCAGTTTGATAATGTACATGTATCATAAAGATTCAGCATAGAAGCTGATGAATAAAGGATTGAATAATCTCATATTCAACATGTTGCAAGCTACGGTATCTCATATAAAAAATTAATACGTCCAATGTGTGTTTCTTCACTATAAGACCTTCATCTATGAATACTCCTTTTGTACGAGTGGTTTGTTTGTGATCATAGTGAGGCTAAACATCTTCCGTGTCCTTAGCAGGGTGGCTACGGCTCAGTTCAGTATGCGACGCAGACCTAACTCTGTCAGCCTTCCTCTGCGACTCTGCTTCTATGGTCTGAGCTAGTCTAGCCAAGGCCACCTTGTAGTCATCTTCCAAACCTCTCAGCTCTCGTGGTGGAACCTTCAACTCTTTCACTGCCCTCTTTCCAGCATCCTTCATCATGCCCTTGAAAAAGCGCACTTCCTTCTTCTGCAGCAGGGTGATAGCCGTGCCGGGTTTGCCCGCACGAGCCGTTCGACCTACCCGGTGGATGTACGTCTTTATGTACGGCGGCATGTCGTACGAAATCACGTACCTGACGTTCTCCACATCCATTCCTCTCGCGAAGAGGTCCGAACAGATGATGATGTCCACCTTGCCAGCCGACAGCTGTTTCACGACGTGATTGCGCTTGTGCACGGGCACCTGGCCGAAGCACTCGCGCACCTGGATGCCGCCGTAGTGCTGGAGCAGAAGGTAGAGTCGGTGAGCCGCCTCCTGCGTGTTCACAAAGCAGAGAACCTGCCTGAACGACAGACGGTGGAGGAAGTTAAGCACGACCAGAGGCTTCACGGCCGGCGCGCACTCCACCAGCTGCTCGGTGAGCTCGCGCGGGGTCGTGAACTTTCCGATGAACTCGCCGGCCCTGTGGGACGCTACGGCCGTCGTCGGGTCGCCCTCGACGACGCCCGTCACCGCCGACGTCCCCGGCGCAAGAACGGACGTGAACAGCTTCGGCTGGAAGAGACCCAGCTGCTGCAGTTTCTCGGGGTTCTGCGACAGCGTCGCGGAGAAGAGCAGCTTCTGCACCGGATGCCGCCCAACGGTCACGTTCGCCGGGATGAGAGCGTTCGGGTCCGCGTGGTTCCTGCACGCTGCCTTGTTCACCTGATCCAGCCAGTCGTGCTTCATATCTTCCATCGACCGATCAGCTTCGTCGAGGACGAGGAAGCGCAGATGCTGCAGGGAGAAGCCGGGAGTCCTTTGGATGTGATCCACCAGGCGGCCTGGCGTCGCCACTACGATATCAACGAGGCTCTGATGACCGACACACGTAGATCTGACCATCCGATCCTGCTCTTTCACAAACGACGCAGCCCCAGATATGCATATAGCGACTTTCAGCTTGGTTCCATTACAGTAGGCCTGAAATATCTCAAACACCTGCTGGGCTAAGTCTTTAACTGGCAGCACAACTAGAGCTCGTATCTGGCAGGATGCTCTATGCTGTAGTGCCTGTATTATCGGGAGAACAAACGCGAGTGTCTTGCCACTCCCCGTTGGAGCTGAAATACACAAGTCGTTTGGTCGATAGCCACCGGGGGCCATCGCGAAACCATACCGAACCGAGTCCAGGAGAACTGGAATAACTTGCCTCTGCACAGGAAAGAAGTAATGAATGCCCTTCTCTTTCAGTTTGTCTACAAGATGCTTGTCCAGCTGTGGTACAGCATCAAGCCCTTCCTTCTCATCTTGCAAGTTGACAGTGATGACAGTTGGTTGGCTAAGCCATTCTGGTAGAACGCGCTGCACTGCATCCCGTCCCGTCGCCTTGATATCACTAATAACTGTGAAGCCACTATTACCATTACCTATCTTTTCTGGTGAATTAATATCCAACAATGATGTTCCAGTTTCATCACTAATGCTGTTTGTATGTGATGATACGTCAGATGCATGATCAAGTGTTTCCTTGCTTTCGCTAGTTACTGTTGTAGTGTTATCTGAAAACTTTCTACTTTTATCACCCCTTTCACCCTTCTTTTTCTTCTTTTCATTCACAGTTGATTTTACATCTGAAGTCTGCTTACAATCTGATTCAGTATTTTTTGAATTATTATTCATTTCTTCTGATGCAAGTTCCTTCTTTCTTTTCTTCGCCTTCTTTTTCTTCGTCACCATTGTAGCATCATCACTGATATTACTCTCAATGTGAATGCTATCAGCTGCTTCTTCGCACTTGTCCGAAATTGTTTTACCCTCACAGATTTTATGAGGCGAGCCTTTAGCAGCATCTTGTTTGTTATCTACGAAGGGTGTATCATTAGCACCGAATGTTTTTTCTTTCCTTCTCTTCTTGTGCACTGGCTCTTCTGCACTGACGTGTTGTTCCTCATTTAGCTTTAGTTTTGATACTTTTAATTTAGCATGTTTATCTTCTATAGACTCTGAACCACATATTACTTTGTTTTTAATTGAACTGTTCTCTATTTGTCTTTGATTGTGTCTAGCCTTTGCCTGCTCCAAAATTTTCTGTAGCAGTTCACTACTGCCCTCTTTATTTTCTTCTTTGGGCTGATCTTCCCCTAAAAACCTGTATAGGTGAAAATTTAAGGTAAACATTTTTTAGCCAAAAATATGTTGAACATTGCGTTTAAACTTAAAATAATCAAACACTGAGTAAACCACAACTGCTAAATAGTTATTGGGGATAATCGCGAAACATGAAGAAACAGCTAGAGTTATAGTTTTGTATTTTACAGTATAACGAGCTAATAGACGTTGGACTTAGTACCATCCAGCTGTGTCCCCAATACTGTGAGGTTATTTATCTATTTATTTTGTCTATCGACAATTAAGTAATTATGTGAAAAAACCTGGAAAATGAATTCTGTACCTGCTCACTGCGAAGAGGGCCATTTCATTTGGTTGGCTATTTATTGGATGTGTCTATGGATTGCTTGGTCCGACTAAGATATCCTGAAATAATACATAAAATAATTTGAAAACACAAAGTGTAAAACAGTTTAAACACTACAGTACATACACAGTGAGGTGGGACGATTCATCAATATATCGATGTATCACAATACAAACCTTGACGACACACATATTGATACGTTAGACCACTTACGATACACGGATTGATGGTCTATCAACAAACCCATAGTAGTGACTAGTAGTTTGAAGTTTCACACAAAAACAAAAGAAACATAATACAATTTGCAATTCCATGGCAGTTGTTTACTAAGCGTCAGTGTATAGTTTGCCACGAGCTGAGCTGACCTATCTCCACTCTAGTCTAGGCTTCAAGCAGGCAATTTGGTAAACTCGCAACCACAGGCACTTGGGACAGAGTCAGTAAAAACTGAAAATAATATGAACGCATATTCATAAATACTACCCCTCAATTACACTTCCGATGTTGTGTCACTGTATATCAACTTGTTTTCACAAAAATTAATGCAGAACTAGCTGCTCCCGCACTCGCCGCTTCGAGTGTGCTGTGTCGCTATTGTAGTGTAATATAATATATATAGGAAGGTGGGAAACTCTGTTACACGATTTTCGTCGATCACTTGTCGCTTCTTTCACATTTCACACTTCCTCGACCTCCATTTTTGGCTCGTTCTGCCCTCTATAGTCCACTGAACACAACTATGTAAGTACCGTGGCTGATAAGTGCAACAGTCCTTTGTAATGTGACTTCCAACTCAGAAGTCCCGCGGTTATTTCACATTCTGCAGAAATGTATACCGTTCACGAGTCCAATGGCCCCGCGTCGGGCACCGCGGAGCGTGATTGGCTGCAGGCAGATCGCGTCATCTCCAGTTGTCTCCAGTCTGCTCCAGTCGCCAATCATGCTCCACGAATGTGAAAGAAGCAATGAGTGATCGACGAAAATCGCGTAACAGTTTCCCACCTTCCTATATATATTATATTAGTAATTACACTACAATGGCGACACAGCACACTCGAAGCGGCGAGTGCGGGAGCGGCTAGTTCTGCATTAGTTTTTGTGAAAGCAAGTTGATATACAGTGACACAACAGTGGAAGTGTAATTGAGAGGTAGTATTTGTGAATGTGCATTCATATGATTTTCAGTTTTTACTGACTCTGTCCCAAGTGCCTATGGCTGCTCGCAACACTGGTCAGTGCGAACACCCCTCTCACTGACTCAGGCCACAGCCACTTGAAGCGTTTCAATAAAATATAATGCTAAACAAGTGCCGCAGAGCGACAGCGCTCACCTGACAGCAGGTGTTCTGATGCTAAACTCAGGGGCAAACGAATCAAGAGCACCCTCCCATCGCCGCGTTCGCTCTCCCTCGTTGTCTCTCATTCTTTCTCTTTCGCTCTCTCACTCTTGCTCTCTCTTCCCTTCGCTCTCTCTCCCTCCCTCTCTCTCTCGCTCGATCACACACTCTCTCTCTCTCTCTCTCTCTCTCTCTCTCTCTCTCTCTCTCTCTCTC
>NW_014577189.1:482837-484655 GCF_000485595.1 Priapulus caudatus | reverse complement strand
GGTGAAATCTTAGAAAAGTACTTAATAGTCCTTATTTTTTGCCAAAGGACCCTAGGTTTTATAAACTGTTCTCGACTTAGAGTAAGAATTGTTGTATATATAATGTATATATACAATGAATATTGTATAATTAAATCTGCTGTGCAATTGTGTATATAAATACTATTAGTGTACTTTAATAGTCGGTGAAATCGCGTAAAAAAGTCTTATTTTGGCTTATTTCAACATGTGTCTTACTACTATGAACCCTGTAGAGTTCAATGCAAACCAAATTTTAGAGTGCTATTTTCATCCACGCGAGCTTGAAAAGTAGCCCCCGAAAAATAAATTATATGTTTTTCCCTGGTGCGTCCGTTCGTGCGTCCGTCCGTCAACAGTTGAGCACAAATCTTAACCGCTCAACGTACGGTCATGATATTCGGGACGTCGGGGGGGGGGGGACGTGCAAAGGACTCAGGATGACTAATTTGGGGGTTAAAGGTCAAAGGTCAAGATGTGTAAACAGAGGGGGAATATTTCCCCCTTAACTTAAGGTATAGGAGGAAATACGGAATTGCGGCACAAATCTGAACGGCTCCACCTATGCTCTTAATATTCGGTGTATAGTGTGATGGGCAGGAAACCCATCACCAGTGCGAAATTGGAGGTCAAAGGGCAGTGGAGGAAAGGTCAGATATCAGACATTTTCTGAGGACATGGCCTAATGGACAGAGTGAAAAACTTTTTTGTTTCAGCGCTGACCTACCATTTTTAAGTGCTTTATTGAAACGACCATGAAATGTGCTTTCCACTGACGTGCGAACTGCGAAGAGTAAGTGTCTGATAACCTTTTGACCCTCAAGAGGAGGGTTAAACATGGATTCCTGAACTGCCTCAATGACGTCACAGTGTTCTCATATTCATGGCACATCCATAATCTAGAAACCCAATAAGCCTGGATTGCCGAACGCGTACAGTACGAGCTTAAATTTGCTAAAATTGAGCTTAATTGATTTTGTATTTTTTACCTGTTTTTTGTATTTTTCTATCTTTATCCATTTATAACTATTTCTTTACAATTAACGCAAATATTTACATGATTTATTCACAACAAATTCACAACAACAAATAATTTTTACAACAATTACATTTTTTTTTTTTTAATAGGGTTTTAAGGTTAGGGTTAGGGTCACAATGCACCATAAAACAGGAGTCTCAGGCACGCGATTTGTATCAACCAATGGGATTTGGGAGGTATGCAGAATGCAGGTTGCTGAAATGATGTGAACGCAACTGCGTATCTGCATATCTGCGCCTAACAAAGGTGTCACTACGCACGACTTAAATGTTACGTTTATAACCGTAGCAACAGACCTCAGATGAGGCCAGACGCTCTGCGGCTCTTGTGTTATTTAATGAGTACGTATAATATGTTTAATATATTACTAACTATATTGTTACTTCCCAACTATGTATCATGTGATATATGGGTCTGTAGTGTAAGTATTGTTGACTTTTCAGGAAGTAGAAACACTCGAAGGACATAAAGATGTTCGTGCAGAAACCGATCAGCTCTTGAAGGATTTGGGATTAACGACGGGTAGGGTTCCTGGTTACTGATTATAGATTTTTTATTTAAGTATAAATGAATAACTAGCTAGCATAGGAACAAGGGTATAAAATAAGCTCAAGAATATATACATTTTTGTTTTTATTTAGGCCAAAATTTGATAGAGAGAGAGAGAGAGAGAGAGGAGAGAGAGAGAGAGAGAGAGAGAGAGAGAGAGAGAGAGAGAGAGAGAGAGAGAGAGAGAGAGAGAGAGAGAGAGAGAGAGACGA
>NW_014577189.1:468990-479625 GCF_000485595.1 Priapulus caudatus | reverse complement strand
AGAGAGAGAGAGAGAGAGAGAGAGAGAGAGAGAGAGAGAGAGAGAGAGAGAGAGAGAGAGAGCGAAAGAGAGAGAGAGAGAGAGAGATAGAGCGAGCGAGCGAGACAGACAGACAGACAGACACACAGAAAGAGTGACATCTGTCAAACTACACTTGTTTATAACATTGTTATCTTCTGGATACATAGTTGATAAGCCAAAACCGACTGCAGTGCAACCTCCTATTGATGGAAGTCAACCTGTGTCCTCATCTGCAGCAAGTACAGGCAGCCAAGATTCAGGAGATGCTGCCCAATTGTCAGCTTGCCCTAGGTAAAATCATTCACATATAATTCAAAATAACAAATCTGGCTGGAAAACACCCCAATCTAAAAGTTGGTGTCATTCGTGTAATTAATTGCAGGCACTTTTAAAAATAATTGCGTTTGAAAACTATATGATGATAAATAATTTCGCAGGGGTAGAAATTAACTTTTGAACACGGGAGTCCAACGGACTCGACTCCCTACCCTCAAAAAGAGAAAGTCTGCAGCAAAATGAGGGAGTCCGCAGTCTGAAGTTCAAAATTAAAGATATTAACAATAACACATGTGCATATTTTTATGATTCATGCGGTTGCATGTCTGCCAAATTTTCTTTGTACTTTTACTGAAAGAATACGGTCATTCCGCGAGGCCGTGCTCTGAAAAGAACTAGTTAGAATGGCAGAATTGTCAGGGAGTCACACGGACTCCTGCATATGTCAAATCAGGGAGTATTTGACTCCGGACTCCCGTTAATTTCGCACCCTGATTTCGTTATTCTCCACTACAACATGATTTGTGTGGTTGACCTTATGTTAGATATGTGTGTAATTTGCCGTAGTCCACGACGCATTGGAAGATTGGGATTATCCAAGGTGACACAGACAAATATTCTGCCAAAAGAGCAGGTGACCTACACAAAGCAGACACAGACTCCATCAGAAACTATCGATAATAAACAAGGTTAGTGTTGTAACATATACCTTACTTTCACTCATGTGATGGGTGTTTAAGGGGATGGAAACAGTGCAAGTTATATTGGTGGAACGCGCATGCATTACATCGACAACTTACTCGAGAAAAATTTCTGTAATTTCTCATTTTCTGTACCATTTCTTACCTGGGCTTGACTATATTTGTGCTAAGCTTCTCTTTATATATATATACTATTGCACCAATTCTTTGGCCGAAGGAGTCATAGTGGCACAATTACATTAAATATAACCAAATGGTAGTAGTGTCAGTGTTCTTCTCTAAAAAGTGGCTGGATTGCACTTGTGTTTACTACTGGGCTGCTGATAGGTTTCAGTTTAATGCATTGCTGATGTTTGTGTTGCAAATGCTTTATTATGTAAGTCATCGTTATTTGTTGTCATTATTATGTGTCACAGTACTGTGTCAAGCACAATGCCTTCCCATTTGTCCTGAAGAATATTAGTAGTCACACACCTGTATAGACAGATTAAGTAGTCATCTAGTAGCATTACTAGAAAGTTTACATGAAATGACTATTATTTAATATAATTATGTTATAATTATTAATAATTATGCATTATTGAATATATTACTCTGTTCTTGTAATATTTAGCGGTCTTAATAATTCTACAACCTACTTTACGTCATCACTTAATGCATGACACTTTTAGAAAATAATAAGCAGACAAAGTAAAAACGTGCTAATATATCAGTAACCTCATTTGTTTTGTGTCATTAATTAATATTCCATGTGGAAGCTATTTCAATATTAATATAATGTTATAAACCTAGATGCTAATATTACACATCAGTTCACAATGTAGTGTTTAGGTGCGTAGAGATAGATCCATGTGAAGGAAAAATCATAAATAATTAACAGCTCTGTGTAATTTCTAACCAAACGGTTCCACATATAATTTCTCCCACGTCCATCGGTGTTGCGTGACCTGCGGTGTGGTAGTTGAACTACTAACGTTTATATAGTAACCTCCGTGTGTCGTTTCTTACCTAAGGTGGCTCATTGGATTACTACGGTAAGTTTTCATTCCTGCGAGCAGCACGTCGCACCTGTATCATAGCTTGTCGTCGTCACCTGCACCCCATCGCACACGCACTCCTGCGCTAGTCGCCACCGCCACCACCATGCCACACACCACGTTGCCTCATTGCAGTGATCTCCTGCAATTTTCGAAATTTTCGCTGCCAGGTTCTACATTGGCAGTGTAGATTTGTGGTGCAGTCTACAAAAAATAATGTCAGGTCTGACATGTCGGTACTGTGTATCTGAAAAAGTTGTCGGGGTGACTGAGGGGATGACAGTGTCGTGTTTAAAAAGGGTTGGTGCGATCTTTGCAATTAATGCAATGTCTTACTCTTTTGTAGATCGTTGGCCTGTGTTGTCAATATGTGTCACAGCTTGTATTAAGATGCATCTAATTTGGAATCATAGATTGTAAGCAGGTCACCAATCACCAGCATATTTGGCTGTATTTGTTAGATGAGGCTACGTGGCAATAATATAATTGTAATGTGTAGGATTGGTACATGTAGGCTTTACATGCACAATGGGTATTTACGCAATTATTTGAAGGTGACAAACTGAGCTATGCTTATGAGGCTAACTCTACCATTCCTTCCATAAGCCTCATCCTGTGCCTATCAGTTGCTTCTAGCTTATTGATTCGTTCTTCAGGTCCTGTGGGCAAGGCTCATGTGCTTGTGGATCATTGCTCAATTCTTACATTAGCCAATCTATGAAAACTTAAAGTGAAATGTTTTGTTGTACTTCACTTATACTGTTTGCAGTGCAGTGGTGATGGGATGTTTCAATGTGACTCATAGGCGTGATTGGAACTAATGTAGCAGTACTTCTGAAAAATGGCTGAAACTTGAAATAGTGGAACTATTGTGAAATAGTGAAACCTTGACATTTTTGAAATAGTTTCAGTACACTACATATAAGTTGCACTGCATAAATAAAGGTGCACTTGGTAAGAACTGAGCAATCATCCTCAAGTGAGCTGATCCCATCTTTGCAGTTGATGTTGTGCAGTCGGTGTCTATATGTACTTTAGTGTAAAATTAAGCTGGCAAGTCCAGGTCTGACGATTAACGCACCTTCTCTGAGTGGGACATAGACACTTCTCTGTGGATGGAATAGTGAGTTTGTTGCAAATCATACAATCGTTTAAACCGCCACGTGGCACTAATGTGAAGTGGGAACATACGACAGCACTTACCATGGGGCGCTTGTTCAGATATTTGTTGATTATTCAATTGTGATGTCAGCGGAGAAGGTCTTAACCGTTAAGATGAACTTCATTTAAAAACTTGTGTTATCATTTCTGCCTACTATAGTGAGCAGGCACGTCCTAAGATTTTGAGGTTTGCTCTGTTATTATGTGTATCTGGTTTAGTATCATTGTAATAGTTTGTTTTTGGTACTCCAATTATATTACTAAATTATTTTGTTCTAGTGTTCAGTAGGGTTTCTGTTGTTTACGCAGTCGACTTCACACAGACCTCACGATTAAGGGCATTCTACTGTAGTTTGTGCAGACTTGGCTTTCTGGTTGTTTGACGCACATTCACATCCCTATAATCAGGAGTAGATAATAGGGAAGGAGCCTAGGGAAGGAGCTTATAATACCTACGATTTACTACGCGTAACTCATCCAACTTGAGCTCAAATCGTACACAGTACATTCGCCTAGCATCGTGCGAAATCGTTTCCTCGTATACACCAGCAATCCGGAGATACAGACTAAAACGTACGACACGATTATCCATTCTTTGGCCATTAATCCGAAAGTATTCCCCGCCGAACTTGCAAACAAAAGGCAGCTACTACCGCACTGTTGCTCACTCGGCGAGGTGGTGTGGCTCGCTGGGAGATTGGGCATCGACGCAACACTCGGCGAGATAACCTTTGACCCGGCATACAGCTACATACCGGCATACAGCTGGTATGCCCCCTACGCACGCACGCCCACCGCAATCTCCCTGCGAGCCACACCACCTCGCCGAGTGAGCAAGAGTGGTTAGTAGCTGCCTTTTGTTTGCAAGTTTGGCGGGGAATACGTTCGGATTGATGGCCAAAGAATTGATAATCGTGTCATACGTTTTAGTCTGTATCTCCGGATTGCTGGTGTATACGAGGAAACGATGTCGCACGATGCTAGGCGAATGTACTGTGTACGATTTGAGCTCAAGTTGGATGAGTTACGCGTAGTAAATTGTAGGTATTATAAGGCTAGTAAATGACAAACTTCCCTTGTTTATTGAAGTCACACTCCTTCCCTATTATCTACTCCTGCTATAATGAATCGTTCTACACACGCGGTGTCACATGTCCCTACACGTGTACATGATGAATCCAGTAGTTGATGTTGACAGGTCAAACCCAATTTCTTCATTAATGTGTTTAGAACTTCAGATTTGAGAGAAGTTGCTCGTGCTTCATATTTGGATCAGTCGCATTGGTAAAATTCCTCAGCTCTTTTCAAGTGAGAAAAAATGAATCTGTCCCATTGAGATCTTGGTGAGTCTGCTCTGTGTTGTACTGTATTGTACTGTACTACATCCCTCATGTTTCAAACTCGTTATTCCAACTATATTGCCACGTGTAATCAATCGCTAGCGCTGGAGTGTGTTCCGTCATTAATTGCCTTCTGTCCTTCTTTTAACTTATGGCGTAGTGACTTATAACATGGCATGTGTCCCCTTGTCCGTCATGGCATGACCTCACATGTCGTAATCTTGTGTAACACGAACCGAATTGATAGGACATCAGAGATGTAAGTTTTCCAATTTTTGACGGAATTCCGATTTTCTGATATTTTCAATAAAGATTCCGATGCTGTGAGTTGGTCTGAAATTGAATCTATGGACACTGAAAGTTCCAAAAAGTCTCTATCTCGAGCACCTCCGCCTACGCAAGGACATGCCATGTTCCCTTCATGGTGCCATTCAACCCCCCCCCCCAATTTAGTGGCCGTGGCCAGTGGCCCACAACCACTGTTGTCGGAGTGTCTTACTACTTTCCTATTTTTTGGACAACTACCACTTACATCTCTGAGGACATGCAGTGTGACCTGTATCATGATGTAAACTCTCATCGTTTTGCATCTGTCATGCCGCAACCGCTCCACTTGAGGGATGTCTTGGCATGGTCTTACTTGATCTCTCCTAGGATCTGGGTAATGGCACAAAATGTGACCTTCGTCATGACATGAACTTTGTAATCGCTCGTCCTCTTGTAACTTGACCTATGTCACGGTACTGCCTTTCTTGCAACAGATACTTACTGCCACGTCGATCCACTGGCACTATGTTGAGATGTCTTTGCAGGTGTAATCTCAACCATGATATCGTTACCATCCTGTGTCTATTTTCCTGCATCTTGGTTCATGGTACAATGATATTACCCTCACCATATCACAGCAATTATCTTTGTGAAATATCTGCTATGACACAGCATCAAATGATGGTATCGCTTTTTGTCGTGGCTAAAGATGACTATTTATGAAAATTCGTTGGGATGCACATCATTTAAAAATTATGAGGTTGCTTTGTCATCAGGCCTGGATCTTGCTTATAAAATAAATTGATGTATATGCACTTTTTGAGTGGCACAATTCTAAAGATTGGCCAAGCATAGTCGACATATTACCAGCATGGTGCACGTGTAGATCTTTCCATATGGAAACTTCATTAACATCTAATCATAATTAGCAGCAAGGAAAATAGCGATGTTTGTTGCATATATATATATATATATATATATAGCAGTGTAATTCCCTTGCTGATAGTCTGGTATGACTATCCTCACTATATTTGTAGAACACCTGCTTCATCAGCATGGAATGCAGAATGACATGTACAACACCTAAAGTTCACCTCTGTGTGTAAACAAAATTAGTTCACACATGCATGAACGGACCTGTCTACAATTCCACATGAATCCACGTGCACCGAACAATCTGCTCGATTCAAAAGTGAAGCGTTAGAACTCTGATATCAGTGTACTGCATGTGTATCACTTCTGCTACGCAATTTGCAGCTTTATGCATATTAACAATAATGCTTTTATATGACAGCAGTACTTTTTGGAGAATCGGCAGCTTTCACACTCGCAAATCCAGTTAGTAGTTTCGGGAAAATGCTGTAGAATTCGATATGTCGTGGATAATAATTTGGAAAACGGGCAATTATCTGAACGACCGTATCTAGGTGCAATTTGTTGGTTATTAACAATGTATGCTGCAGTGTATGTGTGTGTGTTTGTGCATCTTTTGTTTACACGTCGTTTTTCTAACTTGCTTTCAAGATGAACCATATGTTCATCACGCTTTCGAGTGGGAGGACGAATTTCACGAAGGTGAGCTGCCGAGTGTTAAGTCGTCTGCCTCATCGGCCATTATGCTACGTGGCTTTTTCTACTTGGACGTATTTTTCCATGCAGAAAATATCAGGGCCTGCTGCACACGTGCATCCATGAAAGTATGGGAGATTATAAACCGTGATTAGTGCATCTATTGTATCTATGGCGCTAAATGAAGTAGATAGGTGTTTTGAACCGTGTGTAAAAATGTTGCTAGTGCAAGATAAATCGCTGCCTGGTTCTCTGTAAACGAGTGGTTTAATTGGGGGCATATTACACATGCGTATGCAATGCTTTTATATTTTCACTAATTTGAGTGATCACCATAGGACAGTATCTCTCACTTTCATTGATGCATCATGACGTTTGCCATGCTTGTAGTTTTATCTCGACATTTTTGCTGTTCTTGGTCAGTTTCGAAACAGGCAATGATAAATGCACAGCAGTTGTACAATATTGAGTTCATTGGGTTTTAGCATGACTTTAGTTTCAAAGTGTCTCATGGGAACAACATTGTTCAACAGATTGTTGTCAAATAGTGGCAAGTGCCAAAACTGAAGTGTGCGTAATACTCTGTGAAGGTTGCGTTAATTTGAGGACCACTTGATGTTTTCATTGGTTGTCACAGTGCAGTTTTGATGTTGTGCCAGTGGCTGAGAACGTGCTGACCAGCCCTATAGCCCAGATCATTCCATGTGCTGTCGCTGCGAAATCATATACAAAACCTAGTTGCATTCTGTGTACCTTTTGTATTACAAGTTGTAGGTGCTAAAGCTGATAGCCCAATGCAAGTGAGGCATGTCATTTCAATATCTAGAGCAAGCATTTTCCCAGCACCATTACTGTTTGTAGGACAACAGAAAGTTGGATATTTTCTATGAAGTTGTCATTGCCGCACTGCAACATATACAAAACACGTTGTTTGGCACAAATAATACACATCGGGTGTAGAGTTTAGAGGTGAAAATGAAGGTCGGGCTAACGTAAGCGACAGACGGGAGTCATCTGGCCTAGGAGTGAGAACAGTTGACCGAGTCACACAAGTGTCATTACAGCTGAATTTTTTTCTTTTCATCTCTTCCCTAGGTTGCAGCTTTGACTCCGAATTTTCCTGTACGAGTATTATGCTTTTCATGTCGTATTCGTGTGTTTGTGTTTGCCTGCCTATTCATTTGGTTATGGCTGATTTGCATGTGTAACGGTGGGTGTGGTCAACAGCATGAAAGTAAAGCTGGAACGTATTATGCTTGCATTTATCCTATAAGTGCCAAGTGTTCGCTGTCTTTTAGTCACGTTTCTGCACGATTGTATGCCTATTCTTTCCACAGGACACACCCAGGAACACTGGTTGATCAGTCAGTGTTTTACTTCTGTCATTTACCCAGCTAGCCAGTGATGATCCAGGTGACATTAATATAGCAAATATAGCAAGAAATACCTCTGACAATATAATGTATTTCGTGCCATGTTATGGTGATTTAAATGGCAAACGATGAGTAAAAACTGGAAATCATGGAAACATTGGAATCAGGTGGAGAGCAGGGTCAGTGGCAGTGGTAAGCTATTGACTTTGAAAGAAATTCAAGGACGTTATATGTCCGTATAAAAGTTAAAACAATTATGATGTATGTGTAGTAATGTCCATTGTCTTTGTCCTTTATAATGTTGTACATGAGAGATAATTTCTGTGAAGTGTACATGTAATAAGTAGCCTGTTTAATTTGTACCTAGGTTTCAAGAAATCTTTGGGTCAAATATTTCGTTTCATTAAGATGATTGAGCTTTCACTTAAGTCATATATTATTAATTAAAAATGTCAAATATCATTTCATTAATGTTGATTTGACAGTTATTCACTGCTTGGCAATATTCCTGAATCCATCTATCATAGAATTATTTAAATGGTTTTCAAATGTCCCAAATGCTCATCAAATGCTGTGTATTTTACACATCGATGACCAAACACTTTTAAAAACAGCTTAGTAAAAACCATCATGAATCCACCGAACCCATATATCTGCAAGTAATAATCACAAAAGCGTGCAAACAGAGACAATTGTGAAATAAATGCTTGAGAAATGGCATGTAAAACACGAATGACCCTTGAGCACTTCTAGGCTAGCCGAGGTGCCAGCATGTGTAGAGCTCGTGTAAACATTACGTAGCATGGCAGTTGCTGTCGGGCAGTGTTGATTCATGTTAACCGTCTAGTTTTGGTGTATCCCGACTATGCACCGTCCACAGACGAGGAAGGGGATATGAGCCTGCCTGAGACACCCCCTATACTCAAGCACCATCACCTTCCACACGTGGAGCCAGTTAAGCCAGCAGAGGGGTCAAATGATGAGCCACCAGCTGAGGAGGAAGGTAAGTGGCTATCTCATATCGTATTATGCCGCAGAAATATGACACATTCTATGTGCCCACATTCCTTTGTGTAAAAGTCGTTGGAATTTAAATAGTGATTACAAGAACCATTGTCAGATAGTTCGCTCGTAGTATGACTGGTGATTCTGCGTGATACAGTGCGTCAGCGGATAGCTTCTGATGTTGTATATATGTCACACATCATCTCCTTGTGTAAGCTCACAGTGGGTGTGCAGTACAATAGCCCACAACTAACCTCGGACAGTAGGCGTTGACAGTTGCCAACTGTAACGTTAAATATATTTTACATTGTACATTGTCTAACCTATGATGAATGCTCGTGCTACAGTGGTACCACCTCGTGAGCTGTCAGAGGAGGAGCAGCAGCAGGTGATGAAATCAGAAGAGTTTGCGCGTTTCTTCGAGCGAGCGAGCAAGGTCGTGGAGCGTGCTCTGTGCGAGGACTCGGACATCTTAAAGGACTACGCCGGTAGCAGCGACAACGAAGGAGAAGGGTGAGATAGCGATAGAAGTTTATCGGTCTTGTCGCTCATTGCATAAAGTATTGAGTCCGATGTATTTTAGCTGCTATAAACTGCATTCATGAAACAATCGACTGTTTATAGATCTGTCTACATTTTAGATAAATCGATAAAATCCGATAAGAATATCCATATTGTGCTATCCCATGTACTATCTATACTAGTATTGCTGTTATTGCGTGCATTCTTTATTCCTGTTAAGCATTATTGTATGGTTTGTTTTCTGTCAAGTGCCTTACAATTGTTGTAATTATATGGTGTAATTATTTGGATCCAGGGAGAAGGACACTGGTGCCAGACTATCACTAAACCGGACTTTCTTCGATGAGAGGTGGTCCAAACATCGCTGTGTAACCAGTATGGACTGGTCAACACAGGTAATATGGCAAGCCATTTAAAATACTAACATACTGGTTGGTTCACAAGCAATATATTATAATAATGTACATGAAGTCAATACTAAATGTGATTTCGATATTATATATCATTCACTATGAAAGTCAAATGACTGAAATGCCACGTCCTGAAAATTCGATTTCGCATCATCATAATTTGTACTGTTCTGTACTTGTAGTATCCAGAATTGTTGGTGACATCGTACAATCAGAATGGAGATGCAACTCACGAGCCAGAGGGTGTGGTGGTTGTCTGGAACCAAAAGTTTAAGAAGACCACCCCTGAATATGTCTTCCACTGCCAGGTTTGTCAGATTTTGATTCACTGTTGATTGTGTTGCTTGCCACTGCAAGTTGATGCCCTATGTTAACTAGCTATCACAATGGGGAAAAAAACTTTGTTATGTCATGGAAAGATGTGAAAAAAGCTTATTCTACTCATAGTCTGTATGTGTTGAAAAGTATTGCAATTGCTTACTCCTGCCTGTATTATTATATTATTTTCTCTCTTTCTATATATATATATATATATATTATATTATATTATTTATACTAGATACTTTGTTTAGATGATAGTAACGTCCTGTTCTTTTGTTTTCTAGTCTGCCGTGATGTCGGCGACGTTTGCCAAGTTTCACCCCAACTTGGTCATCGGCGGAACATACTCCGGCCAGATCGTAGTCTGGGACAACAGGCTGAACAAGAGAACGCCAGTGCAGCGGAGCCCGTTGTCGGCTGCGGCGCACACGCATCCGGTGTACTGTGTGAACGTGGTTGGCTCGCAGAACGCTCACAACCTGGTGAGCGTGTCCACCGACGGCAAGTTCTGCACGTGGAGTCTCGACATGCTCTCCCAGCCACAGGTGGGTCTCCCTGGGTGACTCGCTGATAGGAGATGGGATTGTGTGGGTGATGCCAGGGCCTAATCCAGGCCATTTTTCATACCGAAT
>NW_014577189.1:448745-468776 GCF_000485595.1 Priapulus caudatus | reverse complement strand
TGCCGTGGGAAGAGAAGGGATCGTGTGGGTGATGCCGTGGGAAGAGAAGGGATTGTGTGGGTGATGCACTGACAAGAGGTGGGATTGTGTGGGTGATGCAGTGACAGGAAATGGGATTGTGTGGGTGTCATCGTGATTGATGATGCCGTTAGATGGGTGCCGTGGTGACAAAGGATATGATTGGATATATGCTGCATGAAGAAAGATGTGATTTATTGGGTGTCGTAGTAGCAAGAAACGTAATAGGATGGGTACTGCACTGATTGAAGATGTGACTGGTCCAGTGTCCTGGTAGTTGAGATATGTATTGCCATAAATTGCGCAGGTGCTTAAGGGTGTTGCACAGTGTCTTGCTTTCTGACTGTCTTAATAAGAATGCATTTGATGGCATGCATTGCACAAAACTACATTCATCCTGCGTATCCATGTTGTGTGCCATGTCATCGCATTTCGAGTCCAGCATGCCTTCAAAGCTAAAGCTCATTTACGTCATCACATGAATACTCCGACATGCCTTGTTGCCTAATTGACGAGCCTTAATTTCCAACTGTGTTTTTTAATATTCACGTTCATGTTTTTTTAAAACCTTTTCCTGATCATTAGATGATAATAAAATACCTAAAAATGACAAAAGTTTATTGATTAAAAAAAGCTCCACGCATCCATGGACTTTATGCTTTGGGAAATTCCTGGTGAGAATCTTGCAATGTCATACACGAGCTAATGCTGATTGACTGCGTCTGTCACGGCAGGAGAGCATGGAGCTGCAGCACAAGCAGACGAAGGCGGTAGCAGTGACGTGCATGTGCTTCCCGTACGGCGACGTGAACAACTTCATTGTGGGCAGTGAGGAAGGTCTCGTATACACAGCCTGCAGGCATGGCAGGTAGGCATCCAGGACATTCACGCAGGGGGGAGGTCACTCTCGGCTAGACACACTACCGTGTCTAAGAACTACTGAAGAGTTTTATTATATACTGCGCTACAGTGTCGCTGTGCTTGGAGCGATAGGTAGAAGTAGTTGTGGTCCTATATTTGCTAGATGTCGTTTTCCTATGAATAGTTACTTTAACATTATGGTTATGAGGTTTGCTCATTGACCCTGTTTACAGTAGTGGTATAAAGTTACCTGAGTAAAAAATTGGTTTTTGAGTAAGAGCAAAATAATAAAAATTCAAAATAACTGAATAAACCGGGAAGAGAAAAGGCTAATACTTAAACTTGCTGCTTAAGAGCCATGTGAGTGTCTGAATAGTAATTCTCAAGTTAAATATGTAGGCAAGGGTATTAAACTGATATCAGATTTGGAAGCATAAATTTTTTGAGTTTTCTGGGACTGGAACTGTACACTTGGCTCAAGTTGTAAGGCTTTGTTGATTACAATAAGTGTTAACAGGTTTATTATGGCGAAACAGTGAATGTGGATATATCTCTTTCTAACCTGAAACAGTCTTCGCTGAAATATGAAATGTCTTGTCAATAAGATAAAAACGTAACTCTGTGTTGCGCTTTAAACGTGGCATTTAATCTTATCTCCGTGTGCTCAATCGTTGCAGTAAGACGGGAGTACTGGACATGTTCGAGGGACACCAGAGTCCCGTTACTGGCATCGACTGTCACCTCGCTCAGGGACAGGTAGACTTCTCCCATCTGTTCGTCACATCCTCCTTTGACTGGACTGTCAAGCTGTGGAGCCAGAAGGTATTTGGAGGATAGCCATTGTAGTGATGGCAGTGGCATTGTAGTGTGTTGTGGCATTTTAGTGGTGGCAGCAGCAGCAGCAGCAGTAGCAACAGAGTAGTAGCTGCTGCAGTAGCAGTAGTACTAGTAGCAGCAGCAGTAGCAGCTGCTGCAGTAGCAGTAATGGGATTAATCACTTGTGAAAAAACATGTTTATCAATTATTAATGACAACAATTCTGTCCTGTAGCAATCGGCTCTTAGCCGTGAAATATGTTGTCGAGTGCATTAATTCGGACGTCTCGTCGTCGTTGCAGGACAATAGACCACTGTATTCGTTTGAAGACAACGGCGATTATGTATACGATGTGCGCTGGTCGCCTATCCACCCAGCTCTGTTTGCCACCGTCGATGGCATGGGTCGGCTCGACCTGTGGAACCTCAACACAGACACTGAGGTGAGTCATGCAGGCCATGCGCAAATGTGCCTTGGTGTCTATACGTGAACTTATCATGATGTTGCTTGTGTGCGACAATGTAGTAGGAAAATGTAAGTCTAGATGGTACATACTTTACTTAAGTACAGTGGAAGTCGTTATGAAGACAGTCTTGTCAGTCAATTTATACGTGCCTAGTGCTATCCTTAAACTAGGAAGCACCGGCTAGCGGCCATTAGGTCTATACTATTTGCAAGGATGTGTGCGCTTCTCATTGCCATTAGGTCTGTACTGTTTAAAGGCATACTAGGCCCATTGATTATGCAATGTTGACTAATGCTAGAGTAACTGGCACCTTGTGTAGTTAAAAAATACATAACCGTTATAGCCAAACGCGTATTAGTTTGTCTAATATCACTGCTGGTTACATTACAAGCAAGACTTGAAATCGGTTGTTGATATTCATTTACGTGCCGTAAATGTCATCCAGGAGTCAAGCGATGACGTAAACATTTGTGCGGCCTGTATGTTTTGGACGCCAGATGAAATGGAGGTGTCAGCGGTGTAACCACGGCCACGGACTAAACATGGAAATGGAGTAAAACACACGTACTAATCACGGACACACATTGACAGCCCTGACAAAAATTCCTTATCACGAGCGTCCGTGTTTACGAAATCACTGATGATAGCATTGCGTACGGCCGAGCATGCGTGCGAAAGTGTCCGGTGCACTACAAATCTGTATCACACCCGCTTCGCCGGCAGCAGTTTGAAACTGTAAACAACTGATTGCTTGGACTGCGGATTTCAATTAGACATTTCTTAGTAACCAGCAGTGATATTGGACAAACTAATACGCATTTGGATGTAAGGTTATGTACTTATTAACTACACAAGGTGCCAGTTACTCTAGCATTCATCAGCATTGCATCAATGGGCCTAGTATGCCTTTAAGCATGTGTGCGCTTCTCATCGGCTGTGTTGCGTCCGGTGGTGTGAACGTTGCAGGTGCCGGTGGCGAGCATCAACATGGAGGATGGAGCCGCTCTGAACCACGTGCGATGGAGCCAGTCCGGCCATCAGCTTGCCGTCGGAGACGACATGGGCAAAGTCAGCATCTACGATGTCGGCGAAGTAAGCTGGCTTTGCACTATCAACTTTTAGTGGAAAAGTTCACGAGTGGATCAACTTTTCAACTAGTCGACCGAAATTCGGCAGCGTAAACGTAAAAGTTGAATCACTCGACTAGTTGAGGGATGAGAACATGTTATAATTTCTCAACCTTTGTTTTCTCAAATTTCTCAATAGCGAGTTTTGTTTCAACTTTTTGCAATGCAGCTACTCTGATAATAACCCAGTAAATCCCGCTGTAAGCGTTCGGCAAGTGCCCCTGAGCCGCAAGTCCATGTATCTAGTGTGTGTGGGGGGGGGGGGGAAGTGTGAGTCGTGCTGGTTTGGTTTGCTTTGCGATAACAAACATCTGTCTGGTCTCGTTGCAGCAAGTGGCAGTGCCGAAGAACGACGAGTGGTCGAGGCTGGTGCATACGCTGCAGGAGTTGAAGAATAACCAGGCGGATGCCGAGGATGTTACAAGCACATCGAACACGGGATCGCCCATGCCTATACGCTGAACAGCATCTTGATCATACACCGGTTCATGGCCATGAGTGATGTGTTGAACAGCGCCCTATCTAGGAGTGTCTATCAATCATGCCTATATGCTAATCAATATGTTATCGCAAGCTGCCTTCCTGACTGTCTGCCGCTTCCCGTACGATCTATCACATATATAATCGTAGGTTCATTACCCATCCCATTGCTATTTAACCTAAGTATCTTCCGCGAAACCTCATGCTAATGCGTGGTCCAGTATCGTAATCACTAGATGCGTTTTTGGTGGTAACTTATCTGTGACTGTGCGTACGGTCGTTTTTGTTGCTACTGTCGTGTATAGGTGGCAGCACTAATAGCGTACGTAGGCTGCAGCAGACTGAGTGAATGATTGAGGGATTGAATGGTGCAGGAGTGCGCGTGACATCTGTAGGGCCTGCTGCCTTGCTTGTACTCCAGCTGCTCTCTGTGACTACACCCACCACACTATCCTGCGTACATCGTAGTGGTCATATTCCAACTACCTTTAAGGGTCATTTGCTTCTTGATGGAGCAGATTTGGTCGTCATACTGATGTTAAATATATTGTCAGCATGGTTGCCGCATAGGGGCATGATCTCAGTGTACGCGAGACATCAAGCCAATATATCTATACAGTCCAGTCTAATGTCAGTCGAGTTGAATTTTTTTTGCGGAAGCTGTCATGGTTTAACGAGAACGTGATATGGTGGTTGTGTTGCATGCCTTTGATAAGTGGTGGGTTAGATTGTGATGGGACTGAGATGCACATCTCACGCTAGTGAAATGTGCACATATATATTGCATTATATGTACGCAAATCTTATCGAAAGCTTGTTACATCATACTCACTGTTACCTTGCTCTGCAATTGAGTAGCGATGCGGTGCAGACACAGTATTTTACTAATCCGTTAATGCTTGTGCTGGAAGAGGTACGCTTGATATTATAATTGGGAAATCTCAGTTTTGCATGCATTCGTAGTACACAATTGTATAGTAGTAAGGCATCTGGTGAAGCCAAACTCCTGCATGATTTGCTTGAAATTTTCCTCTTAGCAATTGTCTGAGCTCTTCAGCCTTTTTGAGGCCATATTTTTGTATATATATAATAATTTATGTATGGCTGTTGCGGTACTATATATTAAAGGCAAAGCTTTTCAAATGTATCAATCTGGATAAGGTACATTAATTTTTAAGCATGTGTCATCTGTTATTGATAGGGCAGAAATGAATTCACGAATTCACAAGGAACAAGACAATGTAAATGGCTAACATTTATTTAAACTTGAAATCCATGAATTTAAAAAATAATTGGGATGCATTACATGGTTTGTTCACTACCACCAAGCAATCGGTGCTTCTACAAATCTGCATGAATAATACATAGAACACATTATATATTGCCTTGCATTAGCGTAACTGATATCTGCAATGTAATCAATGTACATGCCACAATCAGCATCAAACATTGCGTCTCGTTACAACTCATCGATTCGAAAAATTATAAAGGACATATCTCTTAGTATACATAATTTGCTATTTATATTTAGCTGCAGTTTTTTAATGTGATGGCTATTTTGGTTTGTAGAATGTACCTATACATATCACTCCTAACGTTTTTTCATTCCCTACACGTTGATTGCAGAACTCATCTAACCATTCCTTGGTTTTACGCTTTCGTAAAATATAACACATCAAAGTTCTTGGCTTCAAAAGCTGGTATTAGTTACTCATCTGGAGAAAAAGGTTTCTTCTGTCATAAAAACACGAGTTGGCATCGTTATGCAGTTACACTGCTGCTGCACAGTAGGGGCAAGCCTACTATGTGCCCTCCTTACTACTTTACTACTGCCTTATTGACACGCACTTGGCCTTAGATTGATAGCTTTGGGTTATCACTACTGCCACACGTTTTTGTCGACCATATGCTTAGAAGAATCTCTGCACTGAGAGACAAAGAGACCGTTCATGTGATCCGTCAAACAGGAGGGTACTAACCGGACCCATGGATATTCACGTACAAAATAAAATAGCCATGATAGTGTATATACAAACAATTCGTATAGCAAGAGAATGGTCAGTCATCGTATACCTGATTACAGAGCACATTACTGGAGTAAGCGTAAGATTAATTCTCTTGTTGAAGTTACTGTTGATAATACGCTCACTGCATTTACCGCTGGCAGGATGCACAGCTCACCACACACATCGCGAGTGTGATGATACACATACTTGTATTTACACAATCGCAACCGCAACGTGCACGTTTTGCTTCTACTGCAAAATATACATAGCCGAGCAGGCATATGCTCTTGGCACACAGTCGAACGTCCTTGGCAACGCACTAGGAAAACGTTTTACACCCATCTTCAACCCGACCACAGTTGGCTGTCCTATACACGCGTATATGAAAGTAAGTTGATAATTTAGGTCGCAATCATCATGACCTGAAAGTATGTTGTCGTTGCTCAGATGCACAACTCGTCTACATATTCTCTTTTACTCTGCGTTTCGTAATCTGTACGAGTAGAGCTTACACATAACATTATTTGGTTATCATCCAGAGAGCAGTAGTATTTCCTGCACAGCGTGCACAGTATACGAAACCACAATGACCTGAAAAACATGTCCATGTTACATGTTACATCGTACCAATATGTGGTATGCGGTATATTGTGCAGTCAAGCACGTGTTTAAATATGTACTAGACATATACGAGCCAAGAGAATTTCATTCAACAGATATAACAGGTAAATAACTTGCACCATAAATAACTAATAATTCTACCAATTTACTTTTACGTAACGCAGTGTTAACGTTCGAAACCAAGAACTTAGGAATACTGCACCGAAACCATTAGATTTTAATTCTTCATGATACTAGATGCTGTATACTTCATCTGCGGGACTGTAGCTCTCTACTGCGAGTCACCCTTACCTCTCCCCCCACAAACAGTGTGCAGTTAACAGAATTCAGTTCTAAACACAAACCTACCTGTGCTGCCCGCACACTTCCGACACCCTGTTCGAGATGCTATGCAAGTACCTTCTGGACAAGTACTTCACATACGCATATGATGGTGGTAGTACAGAGTCTGGGGTCCTGTTCATTCTCTTTCTCTACACGCACACACGCACACACGCACGCGCTCATGCACACGCACACACACACATGCTTGTACACACACTCACAGACACACACACACTGGTACACACGCAGACACATGGGTAAGGCATCCAGGCGACACTCTTTTGTGTACAGTGAACTACAGATTAGTCTTACAATCTACTCTACTCATTTATACTCCAGCCCGCATAAACACGCAGTCGGATATTTATATACATAACAGTCCTCGCACTCTGCGAGAAAACAGATAACAAAATGAAGACGGCCCCGTCAATACACCGACACCGTCCTCAAAATAAAAAGCATCCAGCGACACCGCCGCTATCGTCTCTCCACCCCGTCACTGCCCCCTGCATAGCAACACAGCATCGCGCGGCCACCCAACGTGCGCACAAACTAATCCGCAAGGTGTAAGCAATCAGATGGGCGGAAGTGAGCCGACTCATACAACAGAAATTTCCACGTGTATGGCCACTCTGTTACGATTACTACTCCAGCCCCACTCGCTCTGGTGCAACGCGTCCCCATAAGGTTGTGGTATCACTGTATACTAGACTTCCAGCGCACTTGAAGCGTACGCGGCGGCTTGGCAAACAAGGGTGGCAGCGACGTGCATGCACAGATGGCGCCACATACCGGCAGGGTTTCACTAGGGTGGACACGGCGTGACCGTGCTGCCGCCTACGGACAGGGCGCCACGAGGGTGGCCGTACGGTGACCGTGCTGCCACCTACAGGCAGGGCTCGACGTAGTTTCCGGGGAAGAGTCCGACGCTGCCGTCGCAGATGCCCTCGTACCAGCCGTCGTCGTTCTTCTTGATCACGTAGATGACGGCGTTCTCCGAGAAGCTCAGCTCGTCGTCCTTGTCCGCGATGTAGTCGTAGATCGCTATCACTGCAACACATCAACGTTACCGTGACGACGACGTTAAACATGCCCAATGTAGTCATAGATCGCTATCAGTGCGACACGTCAACGTTACCGTGACGACGACGTTAAACACGCCCAATGTAGTCATAGATCGCTATCAGTGCGACACGTCAACGTTACCGTGACGACGACGTTAAACGCGATTAATGTAGTCGTAGATCACTATCACTGCGACACGTTAACGTTACCATGACGACGACGTTAAATCCGGTTAATGTAGTCGTAGATCACTATCACTGCGACACGTTACCGTTACCGTGACGACGACGCTAAATGTGTCTGTCGGTGCAGACCACTGCGGGCACGAGGCGTCTTAGACTAGAGAGCAACTGCTCGTTTTTGGTTCAGATAGTTGCAGATCTAATGTCCGCAATGTAGTCATAGATCGCTATCACTGCAACACGCCGTTGTTACCGTGACGACGATGCAAAACGCGTCTGTCGGTGCAGACCACTGCGGCCACGAGGCGTCTTAGACTAGAGCATATGGTTGTTTTTGGTTCTGATAGTTACAGATCTAAAGTTTACATGTGTTTAAAGTCATCATTCAATGTGATGATATTGTATACTTAAGTGTAAATGCTTTAATCTGTGTGTATAAATATACTGCACCGCTAACTGTATTTGCCACATGTCTGGGCCAGAGGGGCTGAAAACTTGTGGGAAACAAACCCACCCTTTTCCAGGTAGGATTTCGGTATCCAGTCGGGCTGGCCATCCAGCTGGCTCCCCTGACGCATGTAGTTGCCTGGTGCTTGCTGGTGATGATCGAAGCCGTGATCATAGTCATCGTAGTTAAACACCTGCTCCTCTGGTGGAGGCGGCAGGGGAGGTGACACTAAACAACAAATAGGAATCTGTTCAGCAACGAAGAGGGCACATGCAGGCCGTAAATCTCAGGACATAGCCTAAAGCACGTTTCTCCATATTACTCTTTTAGATACCCTGCAGTACCAGATCAACAAATGCATGAGCACTGCTCGTTTGAAAATTAAAAAAATACCTACCGACTCTTATATCGATCACGTTTATTAACTGCATGCATCGAGCGAAGCTATCAACCTAACCTCATCGTGTACGCACCGTTTCCGTGGTTGTTTCCGTACGTCGCGGGCGACATCGGTGGAGGAGGGGGAGTCTGCGGCACCCCCTGTTGGTAGCTCTGCCTGTAGTGACTCTCCTGCTGCTGGAGCGGTGGCGGAGGCGGCGGCGAGGGCGACACCTGTTGCCGGAACACCTGCTCGCGTTGCCTGTACGGGTTGCCGTCGTGGTTGACCTGTAACAACGACCCCGACACTCAGTGCTGCTCGCCGTGTCGCGTGACGCAACCTCGCATTGCTGCATCTAGCAGCACACTCAGGAGGAGGCGGCCATGTTGTATAAGTCATATGTAGGCCGTATTGCGTCGTGCAGCAAGCCACTGAACTGTTTGATCATCCTCTCATCGTGTTAGTCAAGACAAAAATCGAGACGACGTGTTAATGACGGAAAACGTTAGTAAATTTTTAATCGCAATGCTCGTGATATTGAAATTATTAACACGTACAAAACAAAAGTTATTTGCAATCACACAGAGAAGACCTTTAAAAGCCCACATTATGTTTAATCATAAAAAATGATAAATTATGTCATTTATATTTATGTTAAAATGACAGTATATTTTTTATGTTGTTGTAGCAAGCAAATATATACTAAAACATAAACAGACTTTATCTATTCTAAAAGGTAACAAAAACATTTTGTTGACAGATCCAGACTAGAAAAAGGACTGTCGCTACATGCCTACTATAATACAGTAATAAGCCACAAGATGTCAATTTTACTCCAATGAAATCTCTCTCTTAAGCAACTTTACAAACGGCATAAAGGATTTCATTATCAATTTATCACAAAATGCATATTGTGGCCTATAAAATATTTACGAAATAACTTCAAATAAAAACATAAAATAGTGCACAATTCATGCAGTGCTTGTTGAAAATGCCTCTTAAACATACAGATAAGTATTTGTGTCAAGTTTCAGCCGGATCCAGGAAGTCGAATGTGCGTAAATTGTGATATCTCCACACAGACACAAACAACACTAGCGTAGATGAATCGAGGCAAATGAAGGGGCGAAGCATTGGACAAAAATGCATTCAAAAATGTGAAATGACACAGTTGCTTGATATGCTTCATCCATGCCACCTTCCCAAAAGGGTAACAACCATGCAAGATGCGATCATGCAGCCCGCAAGAGGAGTGATAGAAGGCAGGTGATAGGAATTACAATATCTGCCATGTCAATCACCTTCCCCACAAGCGCCATTGCGTTGGACATTGCAGAAGTACTTCCCACAAATATTTGCACATGCATAGATAAGATGACTACCTGGTGATGCCTCTAACCAAACACTTTAATCTCTGCCCTCTGCACCACACATGAATAACATGTTGCTTTGTCACCTCACGAACCCCCTATATAGTTCACTATCTAACCAATAAATACTCCCATGTCGTACTCGCACACACGTAAGATTGAGAACAATTTATAGATCCAATCGAACCCCCATCACTCCGATCACTGGAAAAGCTCACCTATTAAGTGCCAACTATAATAAGGATAGGAAAAACCATCAAACCACCATGACATTCAAATCCATAACAAAATCTCCACATATCAGTGAAGCAGGAAGGGTCCTGATCGCTTGCAGGCCTATGGGATGCTAGAGAAAACAACACTACACAACTCCACGACCATGCAGTGCAGCACTGTTCTAGACAGTGCAAAGGACATCACCAGTATGTCGGGCCTGTGGTTCATTCTGGGAGGTAACCGGTATTGCTGCCTCTTGTCGATATAGTCATTCTGGAAAGGCCGCACTGGGTCCGACATATAGACTTTTTTCTGCTGTGGAAAAAGCACGGTTCATTTGAAGTGCTGCCAGTGAAGGCTGTATCTTCCCCCTCCTTCTTCACTGTTCAAGGAAACTATTAAATAATGATCACTCAGAAAACTGTTGATCATTTTGAGTCGTTGGTGATAAAGAGTCTTTGCTTCCTGAATTCCAATTTACTTAGTCCAGGACCTCTGGTATCTTCTACTGTAGTACCCATGATTTGCCAACGAAATTAGAGCAAAAGTACATGTATTATTTACTAAATCTGCCAGTACACAGCTATTCATATTTTTATCATATTTATTCATATATACCTTTTGTGAACTACCTACGCCCCAAACAAATTTAATAAAATGTGAACCTTCTGGTGACAGAAACGGTAGCATATATACATATATATAATAGAGGGAACTATTAAGTAAGAGGATGAAAGGGCTATAAAGGCTAAGACAATTTTTACTGCCTGTTCCAGAAGGCTCTCACCTTATGTTACACACATTATAATTTACTACAATTATCAGTTCCAACTGTAGTTCAATTCAATCTAATCCTGCAAATGTACACAGAAATTATATGGTGTGGAATCAAGTTGGTCAGGTTGGATTAGCTTAATAAATAAGTATTTGCTCACTGAGCATTACAGACATCTAAAGAGAATACTACATCCTACTATCAGCATTATGAAAATGTTAAGTACATTAATTTTGCTTTGTTTAATTTTGCATTTTTAAATGGTTCACAATTTAAGGATGACTGGCATACACGCATGACAGGTTTGTAATGATCCATAGTTGATGCACCACTTGTTAATAAGGACTATAATTAACATACAAGCAATTTGGTGCATGCTTACACATAGTCTAGCCTTTAACACATTAATAGTGACGAACGCAATTACTTACATTAAACGTGCTACACATAGAGAGTGAGAGTAGATACTACTCCACTTTAAAAAAACACTGCGTCACGTATTAACTAATTAGTGTTCATAATGATAAGTATGACATAATATCTAGTATGGGTTCTTGCACAAAGAGGACTCATATTATCTGTTGCATTCTGCCCATGTTGTATTTCTTTAGAGTAGTCTTTATATTCTTTATAGTACTGTTTATATTATGTATTATATATGTGTGGGGAACAAACGATACCTGTTGCTGCTGTGCAATTGGATATGCCATTCCAACCTGAGGAGTAACAGGGTTGACCACTGGCGACGGTGCATAGTTGCTTCTCCGCTGTGACTTTGCCTGCTGTGCTATTGGGTAATTCGGTGCATAGCCTGAAGGTGGCAGCGGTGCGGCAACTGTGATGGGTTGTCTGCAATCAAAAGCGAACGATTCTTGCACTGCTCTGTCATAACCGTATAACCAACTTACCAAGGGTTCCTGCAATGAAACACAAATGCGAGACAATTTTGGATGACAGCAAACTAGTAACTAGTACTAGTTCGTAGTTTTTGCCAAAATCCCATTCGAAAATATCTCAGACTATTTGACACAAACGTATCAGATACATAAACCAAGCTTCGAAATCAAGATATGCAAGACACAAAAGATTAAAAACAGAAACGATTTGGCCTTATTCTTTGCATCAAAGACACATCGACTGCTAACCACGACGGTTCACGTATCTGGGACATTAGCATTAGGCCTATAAACGAGTTCGTGCATTCTCGTGCACATCCGTCATCAATTTAATCCGTCAGCACTCGTTCACCGGCCTGTACCTATACTCCTTTGATGCACGGGATATGCTGCCACCCGCTGTCCTGTGTGGCTGAGGAGGTGTTGGTGGTTTTGTAGTCGGCGCTGGACCGGGTCCGTTAGCCGGCTGAGTCCCTGGTAATGGACTACTGCTGGAACTCGAGCCTGAAACATAGACGTCGAGCTCGGATACAACCTTCACCGAGACAAACTACATCATGCCTCACCAAAACACTCCGTTCCTTGGAACATTGTCAACTCCCTTCCGCACCAAGCATAATGCCTAGTTTTATTATGCAACCACATGGCGGAGCATAGCGCCACATCACCTGCTAAGTAAACACAGGTCCTCACAGTGCAAAATGACAGGATTTAACGACACGGCTATCTAGCATACAGAACGTAGACGAAACCAACATCACCGACACGCACACATCTGCTAAAAGCCGCCTTCATTACATTTCTCTCGTCTCTTGGTCACTGCCAGCCAGCAGTCATCACTGCACGCCTCTTCAATTCGTCCGCAGGTGCGTATCTGACGCCCGTCACCGGGCGCCGCCAGCAGTCGCTTCTACTCACGCACCTATTTGCTTCGTATGCCCATCACCAGATGGTGCCAGTAGTCGCTTCTACTCACGCACCCATTCACTTCTTCCGCCAGTCACCGGATGACGCCAGCGGTCACTTCTACACAAGCACCTATTAGCTTTGTCTGGCCGTCACCGGGTGGCGCCAGCAGTCGCTTCTACGCACCTATTCGCTTCGTCCGCAGGTTCGTACTCGACGTCTTCACGCCGTGGCCGATCTCGTCGAGCTGCGAGAAGTCGATCGGGCGACGCTGGTACTTGATTGGTCGCTCGGGGTTCGCTGGCGCGATGATCTTGTGTTGCCGCACGGCGGTCTTGTTCGTCGTCAGCACGCCGATCTCGCGCCGCGCGACCTTCTCCTTGTGAATCGCGACAGTCTGCGAAACAAGATCGGATCATCGCTAAACAATCGAGGACACGATAACGCCGCTTCACATATTGCAAAACGTGGTGCTCTGTGGGGGGGCTTTTTGCTCGGAAAACGGTCCGCGTAAAACGGCGATACCTTTTATTTAAGCTTCACGGTTATTGGATTGCCACCATTCAAGTTTCTACAAAACGTTTGTAATCGGATAATAACATTGTGGCTGCCCGAAAACTTCAAATCTTAACGGTGAAAGAAAACGTGTTTTTTTTCTGAAGTAAAGAGCTAGATGTGTCTGTTTACTACACCGCTAAAGACTGGGTTGGCAGCTGGCTGCAAGGCTAAAGTGTAGACACACAGATAAATGCCACGATGGCATTTCGATTAGCATGTATGTGTAAATATATTGAACGATCACCCACGTATTCGAATATAGATGAGCAAGTAGGCTACATATTGTATGATCCACCTATCCTTTGTAAGAAGGTACCAAACTTAGTAACCTTTTACCCATTTTGGATAAAAATATTTTTTTGGTCCATATGTTAAAACAATTTTGAACTGAAACAGGCCACATGTACGTTGTTAGTACAGTGTGCACTCAACTCGACAGGGAACGTGGGAGTTGCAGGCTGCATATGGTGCATGCAAGTTACTACAATAAACATTCAAGGCAGCAGTCATGCCAGAGTTGAGTTTCCATTAGAACGGCTATGCAGTGAAACCAAAATTACGTCAGACACTGCAGAAACATGCAATCCCGCATATTGATGAAATCATCTACGGTGATTGTGTTTGTAAATAACACTGTGTGTCTTAATTTATTTACTGTGTGCATAACAAAGCTTTTAAACTATTGGTGTAGTTCCAATTCACATGTAACATCCTGATTGCTACTATAAATTCTCTGCATTACTAGTTTTCCCGAAATTACAACAGATTATACATTTCATTTCCATAAATTTTCATACGTAACCTAGTTTCCCAACTGTTTATAACAAACAGTTCCTTGCAAGTAAATGTAGAGATTTAGAATAGCGCTTTAAATAGTGTTCACCAGGCAATCGTCTTGGCCATCTTTTGCTTCCCCTATGCTAAGCATGAATCAGCACCCATCCCTGCACACACGGAATGCCATTGAATAGAACTACAAACTATGACACGTATTATATATATGCAGGGGTAGAAATTAACTTTCGAACAAGGGAGTGCAAATGACTCCCTACCCTAAAAAAGAGGGAGTCCGCAGCAAAATGAGGGAGTCCGCAGCAAAATGAGGGAGTCCGCAGCAAAATGAGGGAGTCCGCAGGCTGAGGTTCAAAATTAAAGAAATTAACAATAACGCATGTGCTTATTTTTAAGATTCATGCAGTTGCACGTCTGCCAAATTTTCTTTGGACATTAGCTGAACAAATACAGTAATTCCGCGAGGCCGTGCTCTGGAACGAACTATAGTTAGTATGGCAGAATTTTCAGGGAGTCACACAGACTCCTGCATATGTCAAATCAGGGAGTCCGACAGTAAATCAGGGAGTATTTGACTCCGGACTCTTTTAATTTCGCACCCTATATATGTACATCTCTGCACACCGAATGCTGTGCTAGTAGTCCCCAATACACGAACACAAAGCAAACATTTTAAAGGGGCATAGAGTGCACTTGAATACATTTATGTTCGCTATCTCGCACATGTCAATTCTGTCGGCTCGGGTATCCCACTCCCCGGCCCACCACCGCTGCCTTCAAAATAAGGCACTACCCTACCATTCACACACATGTGGCGCGTGCGCGCACATGGCAAACAGAGTGCATGAACTGCCCAATATGAATTGAATACGCTTGTCTCTCCAACCATTCATTATGCGTCAGCGCAGGTCATAACTGGAGCGTGGCGAACTTTGCAACTTCCCTGCTTTCCAGGAAGAGTGGAAGTCGGGGGTGAGCTATGTGACAGACATCAAGCCCTCGCACCAACGCATCCGTAAACTCCGGATCCCATAAACGTAATTGCTGGTTGGCTACTCATGGGACTAAGGCGAGCGTGATGACTTACTCTGCTCTACCAGCATTGTTGTTCGTCCGTATGCATCCATCTATACATCAAACTACCACCATCATGGTGCCATAACGGCTAAGGTGTGTAGCACGTACATGTATATATATATGCTGTATGAATATCATTTCTCAAAAAGTACATAGCTATGTGCATGTATATCTTTATTAAATATCCTGAATGCAACAGAATGAAAACCCTAAACGGATGCTACTCTACACACACTCACACGTGCACGCACATATATATATATATATATATACGTACTGCTGCTGCAGTACAATGCATGAGAATATTATATGGGAGCAAGTTGCAATTTTATGGAGGAAACTCTCACTCTGAATATTATGTTTGATATCCTCGTGGATTTCAATTTAATAACTGGACCTCATAGATTAAATAAAGAATTTACATTAAAAAAATTACTGCCATCACACATATAATACATACTGTGTGCATTTATTCTCCCACGGTACCAAGTCTCTATACATGTATTTATGTTCATTGCACATTGTTAAGAATGTGGTATTGTTACATGCTCTTCAAACAGTAGAGAACTCTGTGTGACTCTGGACCCACTCTGGAACTTTGACCCACTGCTGATAGCCCACTGAATGTACAGCGCGAACACTGAAAACCACTTCGCGATTTGGACGACCGCAAACCGATTTTACCACTCAACGGGCAAAATTGCATAGGAGAGATACGTTCTGTTAGCTAGCTAGCTAGCTAGAACGCCCTAAGGAACAGTTTCTGCACTAGAGCATGCACATGTACATTACTTCACACATCTGCACACACACACACCCACGCACACACACACACATGCACGCACGCACGCACGCACACACACACACACACACACAGATACATGCACGCAGATACGTTCTTTAAGCTGAAAATGTTCAAAAGCTTCAAATAGGAACATTAACCATGAGTCGTGCTGTTGCCAGTTGGTCAGTTTTAATTGTGCCCCTACATGGGGGTTCGTGCATATATATATATGTAGACTACTTGTGTACGTATATGCATGTGTATTAGATCTATCTGACTGTAAACTTTGATTCTAAGAGGAGTCATTCAAATCAATTCAAGTCAAATCAGACCAAAGCTATATAACTGACAGCTCTAATTAGCTTACATCCATGTCATGTCCAATCCCAACATTAGAAAACACGATATATATACACATTACATGAACACACATGCATGCACAACCAAACAGATCTATACATGTGTATAATTTTCTCCTAATGACATGGCATCAAAAACCGAATAATTACCTCTTACTACCATTTCCTGTATAAATGCTAATTGCTATACATGATGCATGATACGATAATGAGATGTACCTGAGCAATGTGATTAATGCTAGACTCCATCTCGACCAGCTGATTGGTTTGCAGATCAAGCAGATTCAGCATGTTGTATGCTAACGTGTTGATCTGGTACGCGACGCTAGCCAACGACTGAGTCGTGTAGTTCTTAGTCTCCTCCAAGGCCCGTCGCTTGTCTTGGGCCTAGAAAATACATCGCAAGCACTACTATAACTAATATGTAACGTAGAACTAAAACATACAATATTTATGTAACTAACACAAAACATGTGATTAAGAGATTAATGTGCTCTTGATGCAATGTAATAAATATTGTAAGTTATAACTAACTAGCGTGGTACCCGGTGTTGCCCGGGGAAATCAGTGGCATTACTCAGCTGGTGACCGCTTGGTTGAAAGCAAAATACCCCAAAAAATCTAACTATCTATCTATCCATGCATCCATCCATCCATCCATCCATCCCATTCCATGCCATCCTATCCCATCCAATCGCACCGCATCCCATCCCATATCCCATCCCATCCAGTGCCATTCCATGCTATGCCATGCATCCCATGCCATCCCATCCCATGCCATCCCATTCCATCGCATCGCATCCCATCCCATGCCATGCCATGCCATGCCATCCCATCCCATGCCATCGCACCGCATCCCATCCCATCCCATGCCATCCCATCCCATCCAAAACAGTAAAAAATAATAAGAAATCAAAAGATAAAAGACACTAAAAATAAAAATAATTAATAAAGTAAAAAAATAATTAATTAAATAAATTTAAAATAAATTTAAAATTTAAAATAATACATACTAAAGAGGTAGGTAAAGGGAAAAAAGGAAAAAAGGGGAAAATAAGTTCCCCAGCTGGTACTCGAACCCGGAATCCAGGTGTAGCAAACGGATGTTGTACTGATGCGCCCACTGCGCCATTACGTTTATACACCATGGATTGAGACGTGATGTTGTGTGTACGTACGTGACCACCATCTATTGATCAATAGAATTTTTTATGAATATTTAACTTTTTAACTTTTTTAAATTTTTGTTTCAGCCAGAACCACCTCCCAGACGTGCTGATTCTGAAAATATCTTTTGCTTTCCTCTAGGCTGCGGAGTTCTCTAGTTATGCGCGAACACACACATTCGGCTGAACAACTTTATATATATATATATAGATATGCTCAGCTAGTGTGTAACAGCTACGTATAATTTCTGGCTAGTGTATTGTATAGCTCTGTACGTAGCAGGCTAGATTATGAAATGACTTACTATCATTATGTTATTCAACATTGTATTGTTTATTAAGTCAATTTTCCGTTAAGTTTTCTAGTGCATGAATAGATGCAATGTCATTTTAATAATGGTTGACAACCCAAAAATACAATATACATGTACAGTCCGACCTCCTTTATTTGGCCACGTCGGGACCGGCACCCATCCGGATATGGGATTTGGCCGGATATGAGAGTTAAATGCTCAAACACAGCATTTCTATGCAGTTCAGTAGGGTTTATGCATGTGATAATGTATTTACTCATTGCTATGATTATTGTAACAAACTGTCGTGTTTTATGGTTTATATGAAATGGAAATAAAATGAAATAAAACGTAAATTTTACCGGAGGTATAGCGGACACGAGCGGACAACACACACACACACACACGCAAACAGTAACACACGTACGGTTGGTACATCGCGCGAGTTTTGAGTGAGCTTTGAGCAAGTGTTGAGCGAGCTTTTTAGGTGGAAATGAATGAAAAACAGAGAACATACACTGCAAGATCGCGGCCGATTAATAGAAATTTCCGGATAACGGATGGCCGGATAAAGGAGGTCGGACTGTATATAAATATGTAAGAATACAATTGAAATACTCTATCTAGACACAAGTAACTAGGGAACAAAATTCACAAGTCTTTATCATGTGGTCTGCGGTATATTTTAAAATACGAATTCATTGGCTAGATTTATCTGAGCCAAGTGAACGAAACTCAGTAAATAGCTAACAAGGGTACTCCTGTATAAGTAATTGGGCACAAATCTGCTGCAGTGTTTCCCCTGCATTTACACAAGCGAGGCGGGCCGCCTCGCTCAAATTCGCAGCCGCCACACAGAAATTTGTCCAAAACACCACCTCGCTGACGAAAATCACTGTTCTTCCACAGAAATAGTGATTATAATGCACCAAATTGCACCATTTTTTCAAAAAAAATTTGCAGGTGCTCACTTTGCTAGGATCTCGAAACACGCAAACACACTAAAAAAAAATTATCACCACACAGACCTTTTTGGCCAGGGGAAACACTATGCAGTGTGGCATTTGAAACTGAATTTTTTCTATATATATATTCAGATCTAAGGCACACCAATTCTTTGGTGATGCATGCCACATTGCTACTCTCTAACTAGCATACCTTGCAATTGATTAGCACACAATAAACACTGGCTTATGTATACATGCAATGCATGTGGAATCACATATAATGATATATATACTTTTATTATTATCATGCACACCATGCACCCACCATACCAAAGAAGTGATTGCGATTAGTCTGATTTGAAATTCAATGTTAGATGGCCAGATACAATGAAAAAGTTGTTGTACACTTCTAACAGAATTTGAAATTTTTTTGTTAGTGGCAGGTTATTGGACCCTAGCATAGTATCAGAGTAGGGGGAAACATTCTGGGACACAATTTAATGGGTTACACGTACTGTAATTCAAGGTGAGAGGAATGTTGACAGAGTAAATTCACAGTCGACTGAGTGAGCTCAGTTAATTAAACTAACACTGTGGCCGAACTAACTAGTATTACTAATACTATTACTTAGTAATACTAATAGTAATAGTATTACTTTACAAGAAGTACCGGGTACCAAGGTAACGGTTCAACTTCAAGTGGCTGTAGAAACTCAAACTATCGCTGAGAAGGTCTATGTCCCACGGGGTACTGCCGGAACGTACCCTGGGTACGGTCCGGTATACCTGAACGTACCCTGGTACTATATTATATGCCGGACCGTACCTAGTCCTAGCCTACTTCACTAACGAGTCTAGGGAGTCGCCTACGCCTACTCCGGCATAACCCTAACCATATCAAATAGTGACCAGGGTACGTTCTACTTCTGGTATACCGGACCGTACCCAGGGTACGTTCCGGCATAGTCCGAGATTCCTCTGACCAATGCCCACACCGACGATTTTGGTGGTTTTGGTGTGGGTTAGGTCAGAGCAACTTGCCTATGCAAAACGTGGAATTTCTCCGATCCCGCCGAGGATCGCTGTTTCATTGCTCCAA
>NW_014577189.1:420437-447946 GCF_000485595.1 Priapulus caudatus | reverse complement strand
TTAATGGGTTACACGTACTGTAATTCAAGGTGAGAGGAATGTTGACAGAGTAAATTCACAGTCGACTGAGTGAGCTCAGTTAATTAAACTAACACTTTGGCCGAACTAACTAGTATTACTAATACTATTACTTAGTAATACTAATAGTAATACTGATAGTAATAGTATTACTTTACAAGAAGTACCGGGTACCAAGGTAACGGTTCAACTTCAAGTGGCTGTAGGAACTCAAACTATCGCTGAGAGGGTCTATGTCCCACGGGGTACTGCCGGAACGTACCCTGGGTACGGTCCGGTATACCGGAACGTACCCTGGTACTATATTATATGCCGGACCGTACCTAGTCCTAGCCTACTTCACTAACGAGTCTAGGGAGTCGCCTACGCCTACTCCCTAACCCTAACCATATCAAATAGTGACCAGGGTACGTTCTACTTCTGGTATACCGGACCGTACCCAGGGTACGTTCCGGCAGTAACCTGGGGATAGACCCAGGCTAGGCTATGACTATGAGCCAAACTATCTTACCCGCAAATAGTTGTCTTCACAGTAAGCTGCCACATTTAGTAGGTTGTCTGTACTTTCTTGCAATTGTTTTTTCCCTTCGGGGATTTCCCTTTCGATTAAATCTAGCAAGTCTGCCATTCTTGTGTTTAGTTCATCTAGGCCGTATTCCAATCTGGCGACTAGAAAGGGGGATTGTCCCCCGTATCCTGTCAACTAGTTCACACCAAATACGGTGCATATAAAACACATTGACACTAGTAGTTCACGAAATGTAATTCCCTGTGAAAAATATTAAGAAGCTTTGACTATCCTGTGTTGTAAAAGTGCCGTGTGCTGGCCTGGTTAACCATCACCTTTGGTATAAAGTTCAGAAAACAAGAAATCTCACAATGCTCACACAGCTACCATGTTTAATCTCAACATTCGCGATATCTCGCGAGATGCGAGAATTTTAACGTCATGTATGTAATGAACAGCTGATTTGTGAGTTTAGTTGATTTCGTATAATTTAGATTTTTGTTTTCCTATGTTGTCAGCGCATTGGTTTCTGGCACACTATTTATTTTAATAGAATCATTTTACTCGTAGTTGTAGTTTTAAAGATGTATCACTTAGATATAAATGATGTGTCAATATAATTGGTAGGGTCTAATGTCAGTAATGACTAATGATCATGTGTTTACGGAAGGCACATCCCACGATGATGCATATTCTATCCTACTCCTATACTATAGGCGTTGTTCTTGATTATTGGTTTTGTTGTGTTTCAGTAAGAAATTTAGATCATCTAAATAACGTCGAAGTGCCAATGCCAATGGATAATGGCAGAAGGTGGCGAAAAGTATTATTTGTGTACGGCCACGTTTTATTTCTGTTTAAAAAAACGTACACATAATTGAAATATGTTGTAAAATGCAATGTTTGAAGTTACTATTATACTGCGATACCATGAACATACTTACACGTCAGCACGCACGCACACACGAACACATACCCAGGGTTCTGCCCAGGATTTTTTAGTGCCGGGCGCATCCAGTTGCGACTAGGCGCGAAGCCAATCTAGGGGGGTCCGGGGGAATTTTTGATTTTGGATAGTCTGAAACTCAATTTCCTGCATTCTGAGCAATAAAAACCCCATATATCAGACTTTTTTTTTATATATCAAAAATTAGTGCCGGGCGGAGATAGTGCCGGGCACACCCACCCACCGCCGCCCACCGTGGGCAGAACCCTGCATACCTCACCTACATATCTATCTGCGTGTCCGTCCGTCCGTCCGTCCGTCCGTCCATCGTAAGCGGGGTTCAAGGCTCCAATACACAGTTAAACTATCAGTTTGTAGACGTACGTATACAGTATATATACACCAAGCTAGCTGTGTTGGGGTTGACAAAAGTAAGCAGAGCTGGAAATAAAGATGCCGTTTAGGCAATTAAGGGAGGCAAGAGGATTTATGGAATGTTGTATATTAGCTTCACCTTTGAAGGCATGTCGGAGTTAACAGTTAATTAATTTTCCCTAATCCTCTATGAATACATAAAACATTACAAATATAATATTCTAATATAATGTTCATGGATTTGATTCTGAATGATTTTTTGAAACTTAAAACGTGTATCACACAATCACTGTAGCTCGACATTGCATCCCTTTTATATCCAGTATATAACTTAAACCTATTGCACAGGTCTCATGTGGATAAGTAAAATTGTATCTTGTGTTCATTTATTTGTCTTTCATTTGAAATGCTATTGTGTACTGTGTACTGCTATAAGATAGAAGACAGTTGTCCACTGGTATCTAGTAGGCTAGAATATTATTGAATATTAGAAAGGTATGAATGCTGCTTTAATTTTATATTTTATATTAGGGAGATAAGGTTTAGGTGGAATCTGAAATTCTATTAAAACCATGAGACACGATATACACATGAAAAATAATTCCGTGCCCAAAGATGATAAACATGAAATTATCTTGATATGTTTTAGTGCCAATAACACGATTTTAGTAGATATTCTGTTTACTTATACTTTTACTGAACTTGTTTGGCATTGAAAACTTATAACATAATTTGTGCAAAATTATGTTTAAACTGAAAAATGCTGTCAATTATATCAGTGTCCAGTGCTTTACTAAATCTTTTACGTGAGATAAATATGATTGTATTTGCCATGTATTGAACTGTGTGCATTGTCATTTTACAGCTGGTTATGACCCTCGGCAGTTGGAGCGCGATCCAGGGCAAGTGGTGATGACAACCAGCCCACCCCCTCCATTCTCTGAGCCATTTGTGTTCTCTCGAAACAGCAGTGTCAACAGTAGCAGTTCACTGTCCCAGCATGCTTCGGGATCATCTGCACCTGCATCAGGTAACACGTGTGTTTGTGCAGATTAGAATGATTTTGGTCAATTAAAACTAAATACACGATTAAGATTTTTATTGACTTCAACCATTCGCCATCGAAAAGAAATGGGTTTGCTGTTGTATATATATGCTAATTGAGATGCAGTGGTAAGTGGTTTAGTGAGCTTTGAATGTAAAGCAACTGTTTTAATATAGACCTTTCGAACAGTTATTTTTCGTGGAGATGAAGTTAGCTCAGGCATTAATGGAATGAGTATGTCTTATTGCACACAGTGTAGAGGTACGTGGCTCGATACTACCGGCATGTTATACTGATATACATACATAACGTAACTACATACATATGTGTGTGTGTGTGTGCGTGCGTGCGTGCGCGCGCGTGCGCGCAGTCGCGCGTGCGTGCGTGCGTGTGTGTGTGTGTGCATGTGTGTGAGTGAGTGTGTGCATGTGTGTGTGCGCGTGTGTGAGTGCATCGTGCATGCGTGCATATATGTGTGAGAGTAAAATTTCCACTGGGATTCCTGTTCCAGAGAATTTGTATTTCTGCAAATTCGTTGCATAATATAATGAACACTTAGGAGACACTTGTTAATCTTCACCGCAGATGATGATGATAGCGACCACGGTGATGTGAAACCGGTGTTTTCGGCAAAAGAGCGACGTAGAGAGGCGCACCAGCATGCAGAGCAGAAGCGGCGAGATGCCATCAGGACTGGCTACAGAGAACTGCAGGAAATTGTACCAACCTGTGCCAGTACGGACAACCTTGGCGGCACTCCAAAACTCAGCAATGCTACAGTGCTGCAGAAGTGTGAGTACATAGATCACTTGATTGTGTTGAATAATTATTGCTCGCAAACATTACCATGGTGGTCAATCAAACGTTGGTGTGATACAGATGTTTGAGTTACTTTTCTATTGTTATTTTATCACAGTTATGTACGTGTATCCTACATCATGCTTCTGCTTTTCACATGTTGAATCTGTTTGCGATACCATTGCCTATGTCGTCATTTTATCCATCACTGTATGCTATGATTATGGAAGTTAGTAGCCGAATGTGTATTCTCAGATATAATATATTGAAGCTATTGTACTGCATAGAGTGCATGCACTTAATTGAACTCATAGTGACTGTAACAAACTGGCAAGATATTGGTAGGGTTGACTGCATATTCACCTTTATGATACAATACAACTGGATTATACTATGTAAATAGTTATGAATGTATATGGAAATGTACACTTTGAAATGGTAACCATACGGGTTGCTAGATTAGAGTCGTGATAATTTGGTAATAATTGCATTCCAGCCATAGACTACATTCAGTTTTTGATGAAGGATAAAAAAAGATATGTAGAGCAGGTAGAAGAGCTGAGAAAGGAAGTTATCACCTTGGAAATTATGAAGGCGTAAGCAATTATTAAGCTTTCCAACTGGAGAAATGTTTGAATTACAATTTACATGGCAATAACATAGTTTGCATTAAATAATATGTTTTGATGTTAATTTTTGTTGTGAGTCCATTGTACAATGTAATACTTTGACAACATATATTCAAAGACATATTTAGATGTATGTATCCTGAAATTTGTTATCACCAAACTTGTTGCACTTTCTGTCTCCAAATGCTGGTATGATTGCCAGATGCTAACATACTCTGCAAGCTACGTATAGGTATTTTTCCTTGCACTTCTTGTGATGATATTTACTACTTCATTACCAGTCTATAGCATGGCAAATGCATTTGGCAGGAACTATGAGCGGATAGTGAAGGCTCACCAGAATGTCGAGGTACAAACTGAAAATGCGGTCTCAGACGAAGCCAAATTTCAAGTGGTAAGTTTTCTGTTAAAACAATATGCATGGATTGACACTAAGGCATATTGGTTCACTCAATTAACTTTTAGGGAAATGGAGAAAGTTGGATTAGTGCTATTAGGATTGAGTAAAAACAATTGTTTTGTTTTTATTCACTCCTTGTGCTATGCTAGTAATAATTGACTAGTTTAAACTTGTGGTAGTTAGGCTACTTCTTGCTATATAGTGAAAGTGTTTTCAAGCTGCAGTAATTACCTTTCCACTATACACCCGTTTACATGGAAGTAGTAATTACTTAAGGCTATTGTACTGACTAACAATTTACAGTCAAATTGGTTGTGATGATGATGATGATGATGATGATGATGATGATGATGATGATGATGATGAAGATGATGATGAGGACGATGACGATGATGATGATGGTGATGATGATCATCATAAAAACAATGGTGATGAGAATGAGGTTGTTAGTGATAAGCATGGTAATCGTGATGATGGTGGTGGTGTTTATAGTATATAGGTTGACACGATGATGTGGATATCATTGGAGAGGAACTCTGTGGGTGTGTGACACTGTTCTTATCAGTTTCAGAGGATCATGGACGTTCTGTATCAATCATTCAACAATTCTGTGTCAGTAAGTAACTTTGCTGAACTATCAGGCTGTGTTTTTAACTGGCTGGAAGAGCACTGCAAGCCAGGCCACCTACGCAGTCTCACATCTAGCATTCTTCAGAAGACCCTGGACTTCAGACAGTAGGCATATGAATAAATTAGTCGAATAGTGGCAGACGTAGGGATTTCTAACATCAGTACTGAAGACTTAGAGTTTTGTTGTATTTCTTTGCTCGACAAGGCCTTATAGGAGTCTAGGTCCAGTATTCTTATTATTAATAACATCGTTCTTATGTGTCGGTGGTAAGATGCTCCACAATGTAATATAGAGTTTTTAACATCCGTGTATAATGGAAATTACATGTGAATGCCGTTACTCTGTCTGGATGAAGCAGGGCGATGGTTTAATACGGCTTAAAGAAGGGTTGAGATATTTTGGTGAGGTTTGTTAGTTATGAACCATTATATTTGATAAAGAAATCTAACAGATGTGTAAGCCTGAAATAGGTTTAAATATGTCTCTTAGTATAAGCAGCTTAATTGTTAGCCATTTTTGTGCAAAACTAAACTGCATCTGGGTCCATGAAATGTTGCCATTGTAAATAGATCATAATTTTATACACTCATGCTCAATTATCACACGGGAAAATCTATAGTTACAAACGTGCATAATTACACTGTACAATTACACATGGGTGATTTCTGCAATGTTATAGATGTTCATGCATTGTGTTTGTTGCATGTGAGCATGCCTTGTATTATAAGAAGTGTGTCATGCTGCATTCTTACACGTTGGATATGTTGCATTGTAATGATGGCTGCTGCATACTGTTGCAAGGTGTTGCATTGTTGTATAGTGTGTGTTGTGTTATTATAAGTATTTATGTACAACAATGTTTGTTATGTCAGCGTTCAGTATCACGTTCTTACGCGTTTTCAGTGTTGGATCGTAGTGAGTGCGTTGTGTGTGTATATTGTGGCGTGCTGTTTGCAAACATTTCATGACTATAGTAGTCTCTGTACCATATAACATAGCATCCATGCTGTTGACTAGGGTGCATTTTATGATGGTTAGCACAGTACTTTATATGCATGCGGTAGTTACTTACTGTGGCAGATAAGGTCTATGTCTCCCTGACCTCTGTTTGACCTGGCTCGTTTAGCTATTTCTGACTAACCCTGGTAACTATCTGATATGGTTAGGGTTAGGGTTAGTCAGAAATAGCTAAACGAGCCAGGTCAAACAGAGGTCAGGGAGACATAGACCCTACGGGCCTTACTGTGGACTTACGCTGACTGGGTAGAAAGTTTTAACCAAAAGTTGACCATAGAAGTATTTATGGGACAACAAAGCAATGCAGAAATAGCTTGTTAAAAATTGCATTTTAGGATTCTGGTTAATGATTTTAAAATGGATATGTTATTTTATTTGTTATATCGCAGTGATTGTACCTATTCATGTTTCTGTATGTAATGCGCTATTTGAGCTGGTGTAACGTACAGTTAATCAGTGGCAAATAATCTCCTATCCACACGTACTGTCAGTTATAGGCGCATATATAGATAGTTCAAATGAACTGAGACATGTCAAGGTGGCGATGACGGTTGTTTAACAGTTGAATTTTAGGTAGAGCAGTTTTTTTAGGTTTATTCGATATTTGTGGATGCAATCTGAAAATGAACCATGTTAGATGAGTATGTATCAGGAGTAGATAATAGGGAACTAAAATGTATGATAGTGCGATAGTGTATGAAAAATCTGTTTCAGTGTTACTGATATGCTGTTTCACCACATTGCGATAGTGTAGTGTGTAGAATATTTTATTTCTATTTACTGTTGTTAAAGCTTTATACTATGTTATAATACGTTTTCCATATTTATGCCTGGGAGCCGAGGGTTGCTTATGTGTAAATAACCAGTTTGTGCTAAATTAATGTGATTTTTAGGTTATTTTTACCCTGTGCCAGGTACGCTAATATTTTTAGACAAACACGTCTACAATAAAATGTGGAAATGGTTAGTAACTTTGCACTAATTATACGGCAATATAATGTTAGTGCAGTTTTATCCATTTTCTTATAATAGTGTAGAAATGTTGTCACTGAGCATCGTTTTATAGATATAGATGCGTATAGAGTAAGTAAAACATATTTTGTATTGATTAACAAAAATGGTCTCGGTCTATTTGCTATATGCTGCCTTATATGGTTATTGGCTCAGTAGTCTATTTCGGTCAATGGCTGCCAGAGCAAATTATTGTGGAGTAGCTGCCCATGCAAGGAGTGTTACTATATTTGGTGTGTATACCATCGGGCACAAATGCCATTATCGAAAGTTCGGGATACAATAATGAATGGTACAATACAAAGATGGTATCAAGAATGAGCTCAAGAACACCCACCTAAAAATTCGTTCACTTATCTGCGCATAGTTTGTTTAAGGATACTCTCAATCTTTTGCACAGGTATTGCTCTAATGAAGATTAAACGTTTATTGACGAATGAATCGAATCAATCACTTGTTTTATTTATAGAGGAGATATATCTCTATGCTCAAGGTAAAAAAATTAATGAAATTTCCAGCACCTAATTATGTTACCACAAAAATTTTTAATTTTTAATGTAAGAATGGTATTTGGGATATTTCTCAATTACCAGAAAGAGTGAGGATACAAAATTTTCGCCACATGTTAAGCACAATATGTACCAAAATAGTGCATCAGGATTTTTCTTTAAGTTTCATATTTACCGAGAAAAATTAAAAAAACGGCCTAAAATTCAAGTCGCACGTTTGAATTTAAAATTTTTGCGAATAAAGAGAGATAACTCATAAAATACGGCACTTAATAACAATCCCTGACGCACTTTTTTACAGCAATATGTTACCATTAAAACGAGTGTAAAATTAAATTATTCCGAGTTGTAATCACAGAGAAATATCCATTTATACATCGACTACTAAGTCAGAAATTGGAACGGAGAAATCAGCGTTTTTCTGACGTCAGCCGCGGCTCACTACACATGTACGCGGGCAAGCAAAACGCTCTGACAGTTCACATGTACCCTTATATGGAGAAATGAGCATGTACACAGGTGGCAAATTGTGTTAGCAATCGAATAAAGTTGAAAATGAAAAATCGGTAAAATTTTCCTAAAACCTTGAGAGTATCCTTAATGTTACAATTAGTGTGCAAAAGAATGAAGCAAAAGCTGTAGGCCTACTGTCTCCTGCTTGCAACAAGTTAGCAGATCCACGTGTTAGGACAAATATGAGCATTGGATCTTTCAGGCAAGCTCACTAACCAAGCCAGGTAATTATCAATTTCATCAAAAATATATCACTGCTGGAATGAACCTATACATACATAAGTTTTTTAAGATTTTCTATAAAACTGCACCATTTACGACAAGCACGAAAAGAAACCTGATTAGTATGTAGCTTGTTAACAGTTGGAAATTCTATTTTTGTAAGCTTTGAAACGTTATTATTAAGCCAGTTACATCGAGCACTAGTGTAATCTGTGATCACAAAACCTTGCTATATCCCGAGTGCAGAACGTGTTTTCTTCTTTGTCGTAATATTAGGTTGTGTTATTTAACGCACGAAGGGTCGTTGTCGTTGTCGATGTCGTTGTCGATGGCGTATAATATGTACCCGAGGTAACTATCTGATATGGTTAGGGTTAGGGTGTTAGGGTTAGGGAGTAGGCGTAGGCGACATACTCGCCGACACCTCGGGTACTACATATATACGACAACGACCCCTTCAGCGTTATTAACCTTCATTCTGGATAGTTCTGCGTACACCTAGCTCCAAAACATCCATGGTCATCATCCTGTCCCATAGACGCACAATCCAAGGATCCCGGACCACACATCATAAATTACCTTACATGGCAATGGAGAAGGGTCATAGTATATAGAGATTCAACCATTAAGAAATCTGGTAGCTTTGGCTTGTTTATATATAACCTTGTATGGTCACACTAGAGTTAGAAAGTAACAATTTACTGTATAGATTTTCAAGCATCCAATTGCAAGCCTCTCATACATATCGCCACTTTCCCAAAATATATGGGAAACTGCGTGTATTTTTTATAATTAATGTGCGTATGTGTGCGTGCGTGCTTATATTGGAGGTCATCATTCTCTTCCTGTAAATGGTCAAGAAAAGATTTTATACCTTCGCGTGGCGCGATCCACACAGGACTGTTACATCACAGCGAGATTTTCTACCTGTTTGCTGTACACGTCACATCCAACGATGGTAGTAATTTTAATCGGCTACTTTTTAGCTCAGCTGACGAAGTCAGATGCAGCTTGTAGAACCGCATGATTGTCCGTCCGTTCGTGCGTCCGTCTGTGCGTCAACAGTTTGGCACAAATCTTAACCGCTCCACGTACGGTCTTGATATTCGGGACGTCGGGGGGGGGGGTCGCGAAAAGGACTCGGGATGTCGAATTTGGGGATGAAGGGTCAAAGGTCGAGATGTGTCAATGGAGGGGGAATATTTCCCCCTTAACTTACGGTATAGGAGGAAATACGGAATTGCGGCACAAATCTCAACGTCTACCTACGCTCTTAATATTCGGTGTATAGTGTGATGGGGAGGAAACCCATCACCAGTGCGAAATTGGAGGTCACAGGTCAAAGGGCAGTGGGGGAAAGGTCAGATATCAGACATTTTCTGAGGACATGGTCTAACGAACCGAGTGCAAAACTTTTTTGTTTCAGCACTGACCTACCGTTTTTATCACTTTATTGAAAGGACCATGAAATCTACTTTCCGCTGACGTGCGAAGAGTAAGTGTCTGATAACCTTTTGACCCTCAAGAGGAGGGTTAAACATGGAGTTGTTGACTGTTAACAAAGGACTTCTGGAGAACCATGTGTTAAGTGATCTATATATAAGTCGAATAAGTATGTCGTGATCATGGTAGATCAACGCGTAGCAATTGTGGTGTACGTGTTAGGCAGCATGTTATGGCTACTTGTGTAGAGACAGAACTGGCTGTCAGCAACGTCGTAACGCTACGAGTTAACGAAGCTAACAGTTTATGTTGTGACAACTGCATGTTAAATGTTATTGACAATTGATAAATGGTTTAGTGTAAGTGCGAGCGTGATGTACGACGCCATAACAGTCTCGTCATTAAGTTTATAGTGTATAGTGTATATAGGAGAATAGTTCTGTATGCCTAATGCATTTACCTTCTATTGGTGGTTATATATGGATATATAGTTATATATGGTTATATATGGATAATTGTTGACGTGTTGTGAAGTTATTAGCTCGTTTTGCTTGTTGTTTACATCAGTATTATGTGATTGCTATTATTCAAATTTCGGGTAAGAACATCTAAGCAGTTTTAAGTCGTCACAACATTGAATGCTACGAATGTATTTTATCTACAGACTGCTAATGACATTTTTCTCATAATAAATAGTCTGCTAATGATATCAGGAGTCTATCAATATTGATTGATAGACTCCTGATGATATGAGATTACGATTGCGTGTATTTGTAAGAATCATTATAAAGTCTGTGCGACTAGCGACGGTATTCCATTCTCCATCTTTTCTTGCTCATTTTCTTCCCAATTCCTGTATTTCCACGCTATACTAGTGTGAACCTTTTTGCCGAAATAGGCGCACAACCATGTACAGCGTATTAGTAATGCTTCACTGGTAAAGGTTGCTCTTTACTCGCTTACATTATAATTAGCAGGGATTTCAGCGTCAGATCTTTGTGCGTAACCTGCCAAAACAACGAGATTTTCAAAAATTTACATGTTTACAATAGAGCAGGATTTCCAAAATGGTGTGCTGAAAGGAAATTTTATCCTCATGCCACCTCGAGTTCCATGAATTCAGCGTTAATTATGGATTTGAACATAACGTTACGTTACATTACGTTACATTACGTTACGGCGGCCTCGTAACCCGCATTAGGATAACAAACGTACGACCATTTAGGAGAGTAAAGAGAGTTAAAAACACCAATTCCGTTTTTAAATAGCAGTTTAATAACATAGTTACACAAACATATCCGAGAGTAAAGTACAGCAATTTAGCATACACATGCAAAAATTAAAATTGGCATGACAATAGTTTAATACAAGTATTAAGCAAACAGTACCGAGCATGTATACACAATTCACAAGTGACTGACTGACATGATGTATCTACCTATACCTACCCCTTCTCCTCTCCCCCTCTATTTCTTCCCTCCTTCGGACCACCACCTTAATCATAATAGCACGGTGCAATATTTCCCAAGTAGGTTCATTCACCTACTAAGAATCGAAGAACAGTGTGTATTTATCGGGTGTATATGTATTTTCGGAAAACGACGGTTAAATATGAGCCGCGTTATCACCGGCGCTAGCGTCAGTTTCTCGAGATTAATAACCACAACAGAGACGACGCCATGATTTGCCGGCGACATATGAAGCACATGCGCGAAACACACATGGAACACGCGTGACGCACGAGAGACGTACGCGTTAAAAACTCGAGCCGCGATAAACCACCTTTTTCGCGCGCGCGAATGCATCCCGGACGAACGAAATGGACGCGATGCTCACGTGCGCCTACATCACCCGCGTTATATCGCCTATCGCAGACTACAGACCTATGGCAGACCCTCTTACTGTCAACACACGCTCAACGCTCCATGCTGGCTCAGCGCGCGTAGCGAGAAAGAGTGATGAAGCCCGAGCGACGGACGCCAGGCTGCTGCTTACTACAGCAGCGTACAGAGTTTTAGCTGGTCTACGATACTACGTTCATATACAGACATGTGATACAGCGAATTATACACTATAGTAGTAAAGAAAGTTCCAAGCTGGGTCGCTTTAAAACGATAAACAATGCTTCACATTCGAATAAGTCAAAGAGGCCGAGCCCTCAACGTCAATCCAGCATTTGCACCTTTCGCGTTCTTTGAGTGACTACCACGCTCGGAATATAGCACACGTTTCGAGGAGCACTCTTCCTCTCCTTGAAAAACCACGAACTTTCATAGAAGCGCATGTACGCCATTGCATCTCCAACAACGAACACGAGAACTCATCAAAAATTTCCTAATTTTATTTACAAAAAGCTTAAAAATGTGAAACGCAAAAAATTCTGTACACGTTAATAAAAGTAGCCGTGACACGTACAACATGCACACGACAACGACAACGATGACGATGACGATGACGATGACGATGACGATGACGATGACGATGGCAGCCACAACCAGCTTCTCAGCCCTGCGATCTGGTAAAACGATACTATGTTCTGACATCTCGATGAAACACCAATAAAGGTGAAAGTGAAGGTCACGTGACAGCGCCGCGTAATCTCGTTGCCGCCATGAACCACCGACACACTGCGATCTATCGTTCTACGCGCCAAGCGCCAACACCTGGCTACGACATCCCAAACACGTCGGTACGCCAGAGGTGCCGATTTTCTTTCTCCTTCTCTCGCTATATGGCATACGAAGACGACACGGATGCAATGAATAACTGCTAAAGACGCATGCATGTATATCTCGGCATTGCTATCGCAGGAAGAATAACGCATCAATACGGCAATGTATCACCCGAACAACCAGTCGAGTCCAATGACAACTACAAACCAGCGTTAGCGTTCGAACGCGACGTTATTGGCGTCTGCTTATACACATATACTCTAAAATTCCACAACTAGTCAACCTGGCTCACAACGCGAATGCCCTCTCCCCCGCACACAACCAAAGAACACATTTGCTTGCGCAACACTCATATTAACCATCCATGCATGCCGACTCTCCCGAAACATTAATCAGAACCTGTCGGCTCCATCTCTGATCTGCAGTCGGCGACGGTGCCGCACACTGACGCAGTGGCGTCTGGACCCACAATCCAGTCAGGATGCCGGGAAAGAGCCGAACAGACAGGGGAAAGAGAAGACGTTCAGAGGCTGCATTCCGGTAAAGGCCGCCGCACACCTACATCGCTTCATCGTTTGTAAAATCGGCTCATCGGCTCATCGGTTCAAAATCAAACATGTTTGATTTGGAACGATCACCCGATAAAAATAAAATCGTCTACAAATGAACGCGCACACCTACCCGATATCGGCTGATTTCTATCGGGCCGATCAAATCGCGTGAAAAATCGGCTGGTGTGCGGCGGCCTTAAGACGCGGGTCAAACTCTGCCGCGCGGTGACGTCACAGTTCACGCTCTCATACGCCGAGCTGTCGGGCTCGACGCGCATGCTCAACTCACGCTAAATGCACCGTATACCGCACTGGGTAGCGTAGTGCTTGTGCGGGTTAGTGCCACTGGTAAGCATACTAGTGGCGCCATTGCGGTCAGTTGGCAAGCACTGCACCCATATAGACTAACGATTAAGCAACCTGGATGATGCCACGCATACATATCTGTGTTCGTGTTCGTGCGGAAACGAGAGGCGTTTACCGTAAACCTAGCTCCCGCTGCCGGCTCTATTACACGCGTCGCAGAGCGAGCGCTCTAGACGCCAGTAATAGCGATAGATGACGCCATAGATGACAGTAACACGGAATCCCACTCACCGTCTATCACCAGCAGCAGCAGCAGTATAAATAATAGCAACGCACGCACCACCCGCGGATATATTTAAACGCCCAATCGAGGATACCCGGCCAGCTAACGTCACAGCCGGATACTTTAGTGACAGCGACAGATTAATTGTAGCCACCTATACAATCATACAGGTATGACCGCCCGCTCCCGCGCTGTGACCACAGCTACGCTATTGCACTGTCTGCGATGTTTGGCAAAAAGCGACATTGTAAACACTAAAACGGAGATAGGAAAAGGCGTTACTAAGTTCCACTACACAATTTCAGGGTCAAGGCAAGACTCCTTCTGTCAAACCTCAGGTACAGCAAGTATCAAAGGCTCGGACATGTAGTATGGATAATAGTCATTGTATAGCATTATAGCCAAGTATGGGTACGTACGATGGGTATATATACGAATATGAACTGTGCTCACACCATTATCGATGAATAACCTTTTCATTCCACAATTAGCATTTGCATTTTACACACTTTAGCATTAATGGAAAAATTAGTTAGGGTAGCATGCATCTACAAGCTTCTACGCCGAGAGCAATGCGTGAGCGCGCACACGTTTGTGGAGTACATGCATGCGTGCATGCGTGCGTGCATACGTGCGCTTAGTCGCGTGCGTATATCCCGTGTACTGTAATTGCGTGCGAGCATGCATGCGCAGATGTACGCAGGTAGTGAGACAACCCAAGTAAGGTGCCCTTCCTAACCACAATTTACAATGTCGTATACAAGTACGAATACGCACGTTTGTTCAAGTCGTAAACAATAAGAAACATGCCGCGGTAGCAACAGCTTGCCTCGTAGAGCGATGTAGCCATGACGATGCATGAATACAGAGGCAGAGTTCAGCCTAGTATAGTAGTCAATTAACAGCGCAGATAAATGCAACGACCTGACGCAGGCATGCATCCACAGATTACATTCGCAGCAAGTACCATGTATAAGCCGATCTCTGAAAGCAACCCTGGATAGGGGACAGGGGGAGGTTACCGCAGTACTGGGAAGGATAATTCTCAGATATTGTTAAATACTTCTGTCACATCAGCACAAAATGTCTGTTGGAATTCGAAATAAAATAGTGACAGTTGTGGCCAGTGTTTTTAAAACGTGCCACGTACGAGCCAAAAGCCTAATCCGTGTGAAAGGTGCATTGCTTGTCTTTTCCATTAAAATTTCCGTGCAGTGTCCAATTCCTTTTCGAGGCAGAAAGCTGCAGGGTGCGTCGCGGTACCCATGACAGCGGGCATAGCCAACTGAGAAGCTCCCATTACTGATATGCGTAGGGCCGTTATGAGTTTATCGAGGAGGTGTGGGCGTCGTCTGCTGTGTGGTCTGCTGTGCTCGCTTTATGTACAAATTCAACAGCTTCATCTGAAAGCAAACACAATTGATATTCATTTGCGCGAAACACAAAACAAAGAGCCAACCATTTTCCTAGTAGCATGTACAGTTACGTTTACAGGAACCTCGTCTTTCTTACGCACTGTCTTTCATTGAGCTTCGATTGTTTTAAATTTGAAGTTTTTACTGATCTCAAATGAATTTTTCCTAATACTTTCAAGTGAACTTTAATCACTATCAATTTGTGTTGACTGCTAATGTTCTTTCGTTTATGCCACTGATCATCAATTATTGACACTAATTGCCAAACTCTAATCATTGTCCCGCTTAAGACTTTGCACTGACTTCTCATAATTTTCTATTGATAGTTTCTATTGGCCTATAATGAGTTTTTCCATAATGCAATTTGCATCTCTTAATTTCATTAATACTCTTTATTGATTATATGTAATGCTTCTCATCGAAATTCATAGAGATATTGTTCAAAACAACATGTTTTCTCTCTCTTTTAGAATTAATCGAGATGACATGGTATCTATTTTTCATAAATATCTATCCATTCCGAAAAACTTTATAACCATTTACATCCAGATACTCTTTGTTTTGTTTTCAAATGAATACATTGCATGCATCATATACACATACAGACTAAACGATCATACTTTTGCCTCAAGTAAATAAACATCAGTTCTGTGAGATAATGTGCACGTGCACATGCAGTGCAGCCACTGTCTACATTTCAAAGTGAAATAATTTTGCCAAAAATGCTCTTCATGCGTACAGCACTAGAGCAAAAAATAGATAGCCTGTTCACGCTAACATATATTCTAATAATGTGGCGTAATTAAAGGTTTTATTATATTTATATTATTATGATACTTTATATATTTTTCTTGGTTCACAATACTTACTACATACGATATTTTGGCAGAAGCTATACAATGAAACGGGCAGTAAGTCTTGACTGACACTATAATAACGATTCTATACGAGACAATATAATCTAGAATATATGAAATGTAAGCACAATGTCACCACTTTCCTCTACATCCAAGCTTGAAGGAAAGACAACTACTCATATTCCTTGGTATAGATAGGGATCTATCTATGTCAGCAACTCAATCTATCCCAGCTCAGCTTATCCCAGGTGGCCACTGTCTTGCAGGGACTTCTCAGCCGCCCAATGCTTTGCCTTATATAGATCTGTCCTCAGGGGCTCGTTCACAGACTTCTCCTTTAACTGGTGAGGTGCTACCCTTCTGAGATTCCTTCCACTAGGATACGTGAATCACGTGTATTATCATCATTCAGGGTGTCCTCCCCAGGCTTTCCCTCTAACTCACATGGAGCATTATCATTCAGGGTGTCCCTCCCCAGGCTTTCCTCTAACTCACAGAAGCATTATCATTCAGGGCGTCCTCCCCAGGCTTTCCCTCTAACTCATATAGAGCATTATCATTCAGGGGCATCCTCCCCAGGCTTCCCTCTAACTCACATGAACGCATTATCATTCAGGGTGTCCCCCAGGCTTTCCCTCTAGTCATATATAGCAGCAATTATCATTCAGGGTGTCCTCCCCAGGCTTTCCCTCTAACTCACATGGCTAGCATTATCATTCAGGGTGGCCTCCCCAGGCTTTCCTCTAGCTCATATGAAGCATTATCATTCAGGGTGTCCTCCCAGGCTTTCCTCTAACTCACATGTAGTTATATTATCATTCAGGGTGTCCTCCCCAGGCTTTCCCTCTAGCTCATATAGAGCATTATCATTCAGGGTGTCCTCCCCAGGCTTTCCCTCTAACTCACATGAAGCATTATCATCGCAGGCGTCCTCCCCAGGCTTTCCTCTAACTCATTAGAGCATTATCATTCAGGGGCTCCTCCCCAGGCTTTCCCTCTGCAGCTCATATGAGCATTACATTCAGGGCGTTCCTCCCCAGGCTCCCTCTAGCTCATATAGCAGCATTATCATGTCAGGGTGTCCTCCCAGCATTCCTCTCAACTCACATGGAGTATTATCATTCAGGGGTGTCCTCCACAGCGTCTGTCTCCTCTAGCTCATATGGAGCATTATCATTCAGGGCGTCCTCCCAGGCTTTCCCCCTAACTCACATGGAGTATTATCATTCAGGGTGTCCTCCACAGGCATTCCCTCTAACTCACATGAAGGCATTATCATTCAGGGGGTCCTCCCAGGCTTTCCCTCTAACTCACATGGAGCATTATCATTCAGGGTGTCCTCCCCAGGCTTTCCCTCTAACTCACATGGAGCATTATCATTCAGGGTGTCCTCCCCAGGCTTTCCCTCTAGCTCACATGGAGCATTATCATTCAGGGGCGTCCTCCCAGCTTTCCCTCTAACTCACATGGAGCATTATCATTCAGGGTGTCCTCCCCAGGCTTTCCCTCTAACTCACATGGACGATATCATTCAGAGAAGTCCTCCAGGCTTTCCCTCTAGCTCATATAGAGCATTATCATTCAGGGTGTCCTCCCCAGGCTTTCCCTCTAGCTCATATAGAGCATTATCATTCAGGGTGCCCTCCCCAGGCTTTCCTCCTAACTCACATGGAGCATTATCATCAGGTGTCCTCCACAGGCTTCTCCTCTAGCTCATATGGAGCATTATCATCAGGGCATCCTCCCCAGGCTCCTCTAGCTCATATAGAGCATTATCATTCAGGGGCGTCCTCGCACGGCTTTCCCTCTAAACTCACATGTAGCATTATCATCATTCAGGGTGTCCTCCCCAGGCTTTCCCTCTAGCTCACATGGAGCATTATCATTCAGGGTGTCCTCCCCAGGCTTTCCCTCTAACTCATGTGTAGCATCATCATTCAGGGTGTCCTCACTCAGCTTGCTCTCTATCACTGCCAAGGTACAGCCTCCAAGGGCCTCCTCCCCAAGTACTTTCTCCAGCTTCAGTAAGGTACCATCTTTCAGGACCTTTTCCTCAAGCTTCTCCACAAGGCCAGAAAATAAACAGCCATCCGGGGATTCTCCCCCATGCCTCCCCTCGGGCGCCTCACCTTGTGGCTCTCGCTTCCCGCCCCCTCCCCCCGGGCCGCACGCGACGGCAGCATCGACTCCCTCCTCCCCGTCCTCACTGATGACGGCTAGCGTCTGCGCGATACACACCTTGCTGCCGTTAAGGTCGGACAGGTACGTCAGAAGGTCGTCGCCGACCGCCAGGTGTATGGCGACAAGGCAGAAGCAGCTCGCCTTGCGCGCGGCGCTCTCCGTCGCGTCGTAGCCCTGCAATGTTGCCACGACAACGGTTACACGCTCCGCTCCGCTCAATCGATCAGTGAAAAATCGCCACTCATTGCAGACCAGACTGCTTTATTTGAGGGGTCCTACTACAGGTACATCACCGATTGGCGGCAGTAACTGCAGGGTTGACAATTTAGTGGTCAAGTTTGCACATAAATTTGGCAAGTCTGGCCCACATAGAAACGATATGCATATGTGGGAAAAGAAGGGGGCCGCAGTGATGGAAATAATTATCCAAACCCAGCCAGTCCCAAATTTTTTATTTCTCCCATGCAACCGATAGTAAGATCCACGAAAATAAACCAGTCCTCCCCAGAGGCTACCAGTCTTAGCCGGTGAGGGGAGGGGGGGGGGGGGTAGACCAAACCTGCTCCTATATCCAACACTGCGAGGGTGGGCGAGTGTTGGTGTAGTTATTCCGCGAGGGCAGATAGATAAATATATACCACCTGCCGTGCGTGGCTCGCGACCTCACCTTGACCCCTCCCGTACTGACCTTGACAAGTCCCGGCACGACGTCCGGCAGCACGGCGCGCACCTCGTCCTCGCTCATCGCCTCGACGACCTTCTGCAGCATCTTGATGGCGGCGTAGCTGACGGGGAAATCACTCGTCTCGACGATCGGCCGCAGCACGCGCACGCACGTATCGCGCGGCAGCACGGTCGCGAGCGTCGCCGCCGCGTCCTCGGCCGCGCGCGCCACCTCCTTCTCGCCGTCGCGGTGCGCCTCGAGGATGCGCAGCATCGTCAGCTCCGCGTACTCGTCGAAGCGCTGCGGGTAGCCGTGCATGATCTCACGCAGCACGCGCAGCGACAGCGTGCGGATCGACGCCTGCGGCAAGACACACGCGAGACGATGAGACGTGAGGAGGTGAGACGTGAGGAGGTGAGACATGACGCACGCACGCACGCACACACACACACACACACACACACACACACACACACACACAAACACACACAGACTTTCTCTTACACACATGCAGGCACCCCCCCCCCTCAACACAAGTGAGAATGGAGCAGCGATGGCTTCACTACTCACGCTGGTATCTCCGAGCGTTTCCAGCAGCATCAGCAGCACGGTCTTGAAGTGTTCCTCCCACAGCGGGCGCGAGCCGTCGCGCACGAGCCGCATCAGCTGCTTGAGAGCATCCTCGCGTTCCGAGAAGCGCTCGTTGTGATTCGACAGCTCCGTGAGGATCTCTGCTATCACATCGTTCTGGTCGTCGGGGAACTCTGCAACGGCGGGGGAGTCGACACGCGACGAACAGTCATGATGTTAAAAGATTACTTGGTTTGTTTCCGTACTCGAGATTCATTTCTAAACGACTTTCACTCGGACTTTATTAGAAATATTTGGAAGGTGTGTAAATATGGATACTAAAAGCTAATACCATGGACTTTAAAAACTATTACTGCGAATGATTTTATTGTTCTAAATCTAGCATGATCCATGTATCTGAAAGATAAATGCTCCATATAGATTGGTTGTGATAAAACTATCTTTATAAATATAGACCAAGCAGAGTGCGATGTCTTATTAGCTGCCGATCTCTCAAACCTAATACTGTAGAGGAGACAATTTAGCTGCTTCCACACCATGCCACAGTCAAAGTATTGAATTTGTTCATACATCAAGTCAGTCTTATATGCAATGATCGCCTTACCTTCATTGAAGATTTCGTTCTCAACGTCAAACACTGCTTCTGCAAGGGCAGCCCGATCATAGCCATTCTTCTGCAAAGTCAAAAGTGTTAGTGTTACCTCTGTAGCATTGCTACATAGTCACCACCACGTTCGAGCTTATCATCACTACCATACAATAGATTCAGCTTTCTCGTATCAAGCAATATTGAAGGCTCAACTCTCGTGGAAATGTTTACATGCAGTATAACATTCATGCAAGCATGCAACACTAGCATCAACATCACTGTGAAAATGCATCCCAAGGTAAAACCATACGCCCGCCTATTGAAACGAGTGTAATGAAAGTTTGAGACAGGAGGGAAAAATGAAATGAACAGGACTAGGTTGATAGGTTAACAGCTAGGTTGACTAGCTCAGAATGCTACTCTATGACTAGCGTTACAATTCATAGATTCAAGCTTCATAGAAGTTTGAAGTGCCACTGACAATTCTCGGACATTTAAAAGACGATTCATAGACAAACCTCTACCTCATATTAAATGCAAGGCTTGTATGATAGTTATATGACCAGTTCAACATTTCGAATTTAAATTTCAAATATTCGTCTTTTGTGCTGTCCGTGAACCATCTGTGTCTATGAATCGAGCTGTTAAAACTATAGCTACTTCAGTGATAAGCAACAGCAATAGTGTTCAGCTACAGACATCGCAGCACGATGCCAAAGCATCACGTGGCAAACACTAACGACCCATTCCTATAATGTTAGTAGCCGCAGCAGGAAAACCACCAATCCCGTTAGCTCGCAAACCATCACCAACACTGAGGTCGCCGCGGCCGCGATAATACTCACGAGATGCGGGAAGGTCGAACTGTTAGGACTATGCAGAGCAGTGGGGCTTGGCTGTGCCATGCTGGGGCTGTGAGGAGCATGCCGGTGGATGGGACTGTGATCGGTGGTGGCGGACCCCTGCCGACTCCGGGGCATGGGGATGCGACTGCGCGCGGCCGAGTCGTGCGCAGCCGGACTGTGCTGAATGCGCAGACACAGGGGCGAGCACTAGAGAAACAGAACGCACGCGTTGTGTTTCGGCACGTCGGGGTCGCTGTCACTAGAGGGAGCCGGCGAGAGCATGCGCGACAATCGCAATGCTTCTACCAGGGGGCGCTGGCGAGATACGCGTCCCGATCGGATGCTGCTAACGGGGAGGAGCTCGTGAATTAGCGCGACAAGCAGCACATCCGACAAGAGACCGCCTATCTTCCGAAGATGCTGTTGCTACGAGTTCGTATGCTCGGCGAAGCTTCATGGAAATGCTACCGCCGTGCGTGCGCATTAAATTAACCGTGCTGTTGCTCGCAAAATCGAATTTGGGGGCATCGTAGCAGACGATGACATGTACGCACACATGGACCGGCTTTTCCATGCAGCTTCACCCAACAGCGACAACTACGAGCTATGCCGACGGCAGTCGTTCTCCAGCCGAATGTACTGCTGGTCAAGCATGTACACCTATGTTACGCGCTGCGGGGAGATGCAGGGTGAGAGTGCCAGCGTACTGACCACTGATCGCTGTACACTAAGACATTAGTATAAAGAGATCAGTGGTGCTGACGTGGTGAGACGACGGGGTGACAAGTAACACTAGGAATCGCCATCAGTGGATCGCTAGGACCGGCTTAGTTCTCACGGCTTCCAAGCGGGGGAGGGGGGGGCATATCAGGGGAGTATGACTCAATAGATTGATAACAACACACGAATTTTTATTCGTCGACACTGCACCATAATTTACCACGGTCACGTGCAAGCGATCAACCTTTCGCACAGCTTCTTTTCAGCTGAATGTAATTACGCTACACTTGGTATGCTACATGGAAACCTACGCATGTATTCTGTCCTCATCAAGCCATACTCCTCTGAACATCATCAAGCTTTTATTTGAATAAGCTGTTACAGACTGGCAGGGTCGCTAATAAGTGATCTATACTGCCGCAGATTATAAATAGTAACATTAGCGTAAACTTGGGAAAGCGGCATGCCCGTTATGCAGGTAAAGCGAAAAGCTTTAGTTCCTATAACCTATATCTAGCTCCTATCAGCGCCACGGTAAAGAATTGATGATTCCCTGCTTATATATGTTGGGATTGTTACCGAAATCAGCCAACACAAGATTGACCGGTATTCTGTTGGCTACGACCAGCAGCAACATGTAGCCAGCTTTTGCAAGACATAAACGCGTGATCAAAAAGTGTGATCAACAAATAAAATCGCTAGTTGTCATGAGTTACATATATTATACTCGTAACTGAGAGCAACTACAGATCAGTCGATCAATCAGATCACCTCGGCAGCTACAGCCAGACACTAACAACTGTCAACTTCACGTGACATTTAACCCGGGAACTGAACTCATGACGACATTAGTTATTAATATTCCAGAGCAGGTAATTCGTCCCTGCGTGACTGTTAACCCGAGTGCAACCGGATTCATACGGTTGAACACAGTTCAACAGACAGTTCACACACAAAACAGTTCACTTGCAGACGTGCGCGCAACACAAGCTACGATTCAGCTCACTATAAAACCAGTTGCCAATAGTTGAGTTGCTCCACTTCCGAGCTGCACACCTGGTATTATAAGCTTAGAGGCATAAAGAACAATCGACTGCTTGACATTTGTGACATTCTGCCGTCCATTCATGCCTACTGCTTGCTACGTTGATGGGGATGAGTAAATTTTTATGCCGAGTATCATAGCAGCATGCAATTCGACGTTGCCCTAAAATATTCATGCGTTACAGAAATAGATGCAAAGCTGGCGTACGTAACTACACTAGTTATATTACTTATTAGGATATTTTCTACATAGCATGGGCCTGCCCCACAGAGCACCATATAACGTATGCGCCAGTGTCGCCACGTTTCGTGCAACCAGACAAGGGGGCACTTGTTAATTCGCATACACGCAGAGTGGTGCTTGCAGAGTAGGCTCAGATATATGAAAAATCAGGTATTGATGAATTTTCCGGATGTTAAACCATTGGTCGAACCTATTTGATGGTAATTATTTTTAATGGTGTTTGAGTGAAATCACGTGGACAGACTTTGGAACGAGTTTTGACCTCGGATTTAATTTTAGTGCCACTAAAATACAACCCCCCAAAAATTTTTGTGTCACTAAGCTGAAATGCAACAACGAGTATTAGAGCAAATGTACTATCATTTAGTGACGAGTACTTATGAATGTTTTAATCATAGATTAAGTTTTAATGAGAGCATTGTTGTATTATGAAATTTCCATTTGGCAATGTTTTTAATTCACAATATTTCTAATAATATAGAAGGAACCTGATTCAGATGTACAATTTCCAAGAGAAATGGAAATTAATCTATTATTAGGAAGTGTGTTTGTGATGTGGTGACTTTCTTAGGTTACCTAACAAATTTATATGCTTTGTTATGTTTCTTCATTACCGTAACTTTTACAGTATGGATTTTTTAATATTAGCTTGGTATTAACATCCGAGTTCCTTTAATATGATTAATTAATTAATTATTTAATAAATATCCAGCATCACTCCTTATCATTTATTATGATCATCTTACAATTTCTACATTTGCACTACTCTTTTATTAGTATGGCTGTTCCTCCAGCTAACATGATGACAGAACTTATCTCACAAATTGCTCTAAACCACCTAAAAATGCCGTGGTGCAGTAGAAACGCAGTCGTCCACGTACCTTAGAGGCATCTGGAGAATCGCCTCTCACATCGGGGAGAGAGCTCTGTATACCGCTGTCCTGCGACGTCGTGTCTCTCTCCTTCCGGTGCTTCACCTCCTCCTTGCCCAGTGCCGCCTCGAAACTGCAGCACATCAACAACGCGACTATCAACTCGCGTGCTAACAAACGCGTGTACACCAAACTTACAATCAAACTTATCACTACCATCCAACTGACATAAAACACTGGCATTTGACGACGATGATATTAACGTCGATGGCCACCAGACACCCACTGTCGCGACAACTGCAGCTTGGAGTAAACACGGTGCAGCAGCCACCTCGATACATCGACGCCCGGCCAGCGAGAGAGCGTCGAATGCCTCTCTCTGGATCTTCCGTCAACAAGAACCGGGCTGCACCCTCACCTGTAGTTCTGTATTTCTCGGGTCAGCGAGAACTGAACTGCACTCTCACCTGTAGTTCTGTATTTCTCGGGTCAGCGAGAACTGAACTGCACCCTCACCTGTAGTTCTGTATTTCTCGGGTCGTCTGCCGCAGTGACTTGTAGATCTCCTCCGGGTTCATGTTCTCCGCGTCGAAGTGATGCCGGGGCGCGGTCGTCGACGTCGGCGTCGTCGCCGGCGTGCGTCTGCTCGCCGCGCCGCCGCTGCCGGGGAACGCCGCCGACGGCGACTTGATCGGAGACTTCCTGTCGGCGTCGCCGTTGCTGCTGCTGCCGTTCCTCACGTACGTCAGGTGGCTGTTGAGGATCTTTGTGGCGCTGTCCTGCGGGGGGCGCAACGACGAGGAAACACGGGGTTAGGGTGAACCGCGTGAGGATGGCGAGGCGGGGGAGCGCGTGCACGGCGCGATGCTTCGTCGGATGCAGTGGCATGTCGCGACAGACTATCGTCGTCGAGCCGTCGCGGAGTTGTACACCAATGATCTATCTCATGACTAGCGTGATTAACGAGCAGTACATATAGTCAATCTGCATGGGGCGTTCTAGAACAATGCGTGGTGACGTCGCGTGACTTAGTTGATATCCTGTGTGCGCCACGTACAAATTGGGTTAGTTTGATGAAACTATCAATAATATCCAGGATGGGTTGGTTATCTCAGTCAGGTCAAAATAATTTATTGTAATCTTAAAGTCAATCAACATCATTCGACTGATTGAATGAATGCCGACCGAATGGATAAATAGCATAAATAGATCAATGATTTGACCCTGCTGGGGCATTATGTCTGTGGCAAATGAAATTGCTACCACCTGCTACTACTACCAAAGATATGTGATAATCATCTGTCCAGCTGTAATAACATGTCAATAACGTACCTGAAAGGTCTTGGGAAGAGCAGACAGTAGCATGCTGAACTCTGCCGTGTTCAGGTTGAACAAAGCGATCAGTAGCATCTGAGACAACTGCAAACAAGAGAACGTGGTATGAGCGCCGCCATCAAAATGCAAGTTTCATCGTACCATGTGTCCGCCCAGAGCTCGATCTCTTAGCACCTGTTCTCGTGACAATCCGAAAACGAAAAAAGCATCCGAGACCTAAAGCAAAACTAGCGATTGCGGCGCGTAGGTATACGCTATAGCACTTCTTCGATTGCGCGATGGATTCCGATCAGTTGCATCACGTTGGTTAAGCTGACACTAGTTCGTACCTTTCTGATTTCGCTTGATTTCGGTTCGTTGGTCCACGTGATGATGCGCGAGACAGCGAGGCGGGTGTCGCTGCTGTTGGTGAACTCTTCCGCCTCCATGAGGTCGATAAGACGCAGCATGTACGTGAGCAGTGCGACCTTCACCTGCAGAAGAATACACGCCTTACAACAACCACCCCACTGTGACGGCCAGGCGAGCTTCAGAATCTACACGGTGATTGTATTTGGTTTGTGAATTAAATACAGTTTCATATAAAATTTATCCAGTTGACGATTTTTTATAGTTTCATATAAAATTTATCTAGTTGACAAGTATTTATACAGTTTCATATAAAATTTATTCAGTTGACAATTATTTATACAGTTTTATATAAAATTTATTGAGTTGACATTTTTTTCGTACTGCTATTTAAACATTTTTTTGTAAACCGCCCTCAGGGTACGTAACAATATTATTTGATTATCAATTTAATTGAAATAATGACAGAGCCGCACACTACTAGGGTTCATAGACGTGTTTAAATTCACCTCATCGAGGTTTTGAAATTGACCCGATAATCACTAAGATTGCTACTTCTACTAAAAATGTGTGACACCATAGAGAGTAACCAGGAGGCTTGTCGGAGCTAACGAATGAGCTCGGATGATTTTTGATTTGATTTTGAAATTTTACCAAATATTACATGGTTACATATATGTCAACACGATGTACACACTGGCTAACTAGAGAGGGATTATGTATGAATACATCACCGACGTCGCAAGTAGCTTTATAATAACTAATCAAAATGTGAAATATTAAATATCATAACACGGAAATGCTCACTCAGAGATGCAGTGCGTTATATTAGTAAAAACGATCACGTACCTTGAGATTTGGAGTCTGAGTTTGATCTATGATGAACTTCATTGTAACTATTAATTGCTGGTCGTATGGAAACGATTCCCTGCAATAAGAGAAGAGTGATGTCAATACCCATGCACAAAGTTCATATGGTGGGTAGAAGAACTTCTGCGATGAAAGAATTACATTAAATCATCATTAAACACCAGGATATGTTGCTTAAAACTTCAGAATTTACGTGACACTGATGGTCGAATTCCCTTATTGCTTGTGATGTTACTCAACTAACTTAAGAAACTGAAAACGTATTACACGCATGCACGAATGCACGAACATGCATATGTACATAATATATATATGCATTCGAGCATCCTGATGTGTCAAGGTTGAGTGACGGATGACGGGTCCCCACACAACCACGTATTCTCACCTCACGAGGTCGAGTGCTCGCTGGCACTTAGAGTGCACAGAGCCAAGCATGTCGGCGCCCATCTTGCTGAGGAGGCGTGTTAACAACACATACAACCAATCGTGCAACTCATTCCTGTAGACTGACACAAAGTCCATCAGCATGTCGAGAAACATGCTGAACACCTACAAAAAACAACAATCTCACGTCAAGATTCAGTTCTCAACGTGATTCTGTGTCCACAGAAACCTGTATATCTTCAAATATAATACATATATATATCAAGGCTCGACACTAGCGGTGGCCCGGTGGAAACTTGATGTCGGGCCACCAAAATTTCCAAAAGTTAAAATTTGGTGGCCCGATCGGGCCACTAAAATTTAAAAGTGTCTATGTGATAAAAATAATTGTTTCTTACGTGCTAATCTCATTCAAAAGAGAGCGAGCAATTCGCGGAGCGAGGGCACACGTACGCACGTGCAGCATTCTACCGCGAGCATACACGGGCGCACGGCATATTTGCAAGCGCCAGCATACATGTGATTACATTGTATCAAGCGAACCAGACAATGCGTCTAGACAATACGCCTGTCTCCAGTGTACTGTGGAGGCATGTAAAATGAACGCGAGCGATGAGAGTTTCGAAGGCAAACAATTGTCATAATAAAAAAATGATGAAATTTCCTTCTTTTT
>NW_014577189.1:399437-420427 GCF_000485595.1 Priapulus caudatus | reverse complement strand
CAATCTCACGTCAAGATTCAGTTCTCAACGTGATTCTGTGTCCACAGAAACCTGTATATCTTCAAATATAATACATATATATATATAGATACAACTTATTAATAAACAATAGTTTAGTGTGCGAAGTTATAACTGGCAATGACCATGACACGTCAGATATATAGCCACACGTAATTATGAAAAGAGCCAAGTTGATGCGGTCAATAAGTAACCCAGAAATGTTTTTTTTTAGCAAGTAGTTCCATAGCATTGTCTCAGCAAGCCTTCTTCTTACCTTGCTGTGAGGATCCATGAACAACCTTGTGAAGCACTCTGTTAGCTTCCTGATTTCTGCGCGGCTGAAAGAAAACGAGCAAACATGCTATAAACGTCATATTTTTCGTAAACCGATAAATGGCCACGTTCCGTGTTTAAAGACAATTAAAAATCTATATTTGCTCGACACGAATCACGTGATACTTTTCCTACTTCTCATGAATTTCAAAACGTTAAAAAATAATTTTCTGCAGCCATATGCATGGCCACACTGGCATGTCGATTTCGTTAAATACCGTAAATGCGAAATTGGGAGTGAAAACTTAAAGACCCTAACACTTCTTTAATTTATTCGCCATTTTGTTAACCCCTGTGTTTCAACATGTACTCAACATGAATTCGCTAGGAATGGATACAAACTCATTCTTATCACAGCAGCAATTTAGTACAAACACGTTCACAAGTCTCACGCATCAGAATTATTTGCAATTATATTCGCAAAACGTACTAAATAACCGCGTAATGGTTCTACTTAGTTAAAGGTGGCTGACTTACACAGTATTGATTTAATAAGGGTATATTAACTCTACCACCACGTAACAAGAGCCGCAGAGCGTCTGGGCTCCTCTGCGGTCTGTTGCTACGGTTATAAACGTAACATTTAGGTCGTGCGTAGTGACACCTTTGTTAGGCGCAGATACGCAGTTGCGTACACATCATTTCATCAACCTTCTGCATTCTGCATACCTCCCAAATCCCATTGGTTGATACAAATCGCGTGCCTGAAACTCCTGTTTTATGGTGCATTGTGAATTTGTGACCCTAACCCTAACCCTATTATTAAAAATAATTAATTGTTGTAAAAATTATTTGTTGTTATTAAATTGTTGTAAATAAATCATGTAAATATTTAAGTTAATTGGAAAAAAATAGTTAAATGGATAAAGATAGAAAAATCCAGAAAACAGGTAAATAATAAAAAATCTGATGGGATTCGATCCAAGGACCTTTGAGCCGTGACGCCTGTGCTGTAGGCGTTCGGCTATCCAGGCTTATTGGGTTTCTAGATTATGGATGTGCCATGAACATGACAACACTGTGATGTCATTGAGGCAGTTCAGGAATCCATGTTTAACCCTCCTCTTGAGGGTCAAAAGGTTATCAGACACTTACTCTTCGCAGGTCAGTGGAAAGCACATTTCATGGTCCTTTCAATAAAGTGATAAAAATGGTAGGTCAGCGCTGAAACAAAAAAGTTTTTCACTCTGTCCATTAGGCTATGTCCTCAGAAAATGTCTGATATCTGACCTTTCCCTCCCTGCCCTTTGACCTGTGACCCCCACAATTTCGCACTGGGATGGGTTTCCTGCCCATCACACATACACCGTGATATTAAAGACATAGAGTCAAGATATGTTGCCGCGATTCCGTATTTTCCTCCTCATATCTTAAGTTAAGGGGGAAATATTCCCCCTCTTTACAATCTTCACCTCTTAGACCCTTGACCCCCAATTTGTCATCCGAGTCCTTTTCACGATTCCCCCCCCGAGTCCCGAATTAGTCGTGTACCGTACGTCGAATTGCTGTTACAGATTTGTGCCCAACTGTATGACGCGACGCACGAGGACGGACGGCCGGACGTGCACGGACGTGGACGCCGGCGGACAATCATGCGATTCTACAAGCTGCATCCTGATTGACTACGTCAGCATGGAAGCTACAGCCTTGGCCTCGCCACATACATCCGGCGACTGCCACAATCGATTCTGAGACTGTCGCGAGTTTTTGTTCGTGTGCGCCGAATCATGCTTGAGGGAGTTCATGCGGCTCTAGATGTTTTGGATACCCCGCTCTACGTTGAGCGACCGGTTGTTACACTCTCTTTGCGGTTCTCCGGCTTTACAAGTCTGTCGCTCAAAACTGCCGTTGCGATACGCTAGTCACTTTCAGCGTAATATGAAGGAAAAAAAGCTGCCGGTCAGGAGGACCGGCAGTTTCGTCAGAGCACTGGTGCCTGAGCAAAAACTGGTGGGCTGCGGGCACTCCGGGTGCCGCGGGAGCGATTTTTCCTCGTATCTCCCCTCCATAATTCGCTCTCGTAATTGTTGTCTACCAGAGCGCTTTAAAGTGACGGTCCGACGCTAAACTCGCTCGCCGTCTCCCGTGTATTTTTTTCGCTGCCGTCTGACAGCAATCATAATCAATCGTGCATGCAGTTTTTTTTAATGCTGCATATTGCACGCCCACCGTCACATTGCGACTTTATGTCACGGCAGGTGATATTTTTATATTGAGTTAAGCTGTGGCTTGTGTTATGGTGTCGACGATGGTGGCTGTATTTCTGTCACTGCTGTCGGTTTCTGCCTCGGAACCAGTTTACTGCCAATCAACCTTCGTCAGGACTGGGTACTCGGCAGAACTACGCATAGGGCAAGGTGCCATCGATATTATTATCTGAAAAAGCCGATCAAAGACAAAGAGTATGGCACAATCTCCTGTCATTCAAGCTTAAGGTTTGTAGAAAAATATCCCATGCTGACTTAACCTTTTTTGTGCTCTATTTCATTAATTACGTGATGTACTCGAACACCCCTAATGCGCAGTGAGAGCATTATAGTTAATGCGTTATAAATGATGCAACTTGCCACTTTTCATTTATGGTTCAGTTAAAAGCATTTGACAAGACCTAACTTGGTCTGAACTATAGCTGAACTTAAATCCAACTGAAAACAGCTCGGCCTTTTTTTACATCTGCAGTCCACGCTCACCAGATATATATACTGCCCACGGACTACGTTTGTCAGCAAAACTGCGCTTTAATACGCCGGTTATTAAATCAGTATAATTAAATAGTATAATCAGTATTAATATAAAGTAATTCACAACGGTATTAAATCTTTATTTTTAGATGCGGATGCGTATTAGCAGCAACATGTAAACAAAAAAAAATTTTTCTGGTTGATGTATTTCCCCCCCGCCCCCCAAATAAAGATCCAGTTATGAGTGTTATAAAATATCCCACATTGAGCCACATGGGTACGTATGTATTCGCCTGCCCAGGGCTATTACCACAAACGCCTATACGTGCCAAACGTGGTTGACGTCATTCCACCGTAGCGGACTGATTGTGCGCGTGTGGGCAGCATGCGTGAAAGACCCCCCACACCGCCCCCACCATGGACTGCTTCTCCGTCTTCAACTACAGACATAGAGACCAAAAGAGTGCCCAAGAAAGCTCGCTGAGGACGGGTACAGAGCCACACCCTAAGATATGGTCGACTCCATTGGTTGGGACTTTGTCTATCTGGTACGCCTCAATAAGTGCTATACACACTGCACCTCAACAGTGCTTCCTTATACTGTAAAAGCACTAACACGAAACGGCGAACTAATAATAATAATAATAATAATAATAATGCTGCTATTAATCGTTCGATGAACGAAAAATCAACTGTAAATGTGTACAGCATAATCATTAGGTGGTTAAAACAAACTGACTTTATCTATAAGGGTTTATAGAGCTGTAAATTAATCATGTGGGGGCGAATAATGCCTGAAAGCGGACTACTTCTGAGTTTTCTACCTGTTAACTCGGGTCAATCACTTGGTGCGGTGTCTGTATAGGTAGATATAAGGTTCACCACTGGGCATGATTGACAAAAACCATCAGATTAGTGCCATAACCGGGGGCGGACATTTTGGCGGCATACAACACGGGGAACCATACAAGGCCGGCCCGGTGACGCACCAGCTCATGGCAAACCAGGTCTTGGAGATAACTGCACATTAGACCTAGGGACGGAGACCACAGTTACGTTAGAATAAAACACACAGGTGATGCGCGGGATGCACGCTGATTTATGGCCTGGAAAATATAGATATCAAACAGTCCTCTATCTGCTAAAAGCTATTATACCATAGATACGTAGTATAGTAGAAGTGATTATAGCATTGACACACTTCTCCTAATTCAATGCACCATAGCTTATTGCGTTGTTATTTTACATATTTCATATAATTATTTATAATTTTCCAGGCCGATTACATTGTTATTTTATTTATATTTATTTCTTGTTTCTATACATTCTATACGTTGTTCATACAAGTTGTCAGGTGAATAAATTTGTAACGTACAATGTACCTCAAAAATGGCACATTAAGTCACGCAATATTTAATCTTCACAATACTTTTAGGGATGCGAATCATGTGTATACAAGAAATGGGTCGTGAAATACATACTGGCATTCTCACTTGACAACATCACCTGGACTGAATTCATGGAAAACCAATCAAACGTAATCCACTCTGCATGTGTGTGTGTGTAGGTGCATGCGTAAGAGCATGCGTGTGTGCGCGCGTTCACGTAGTAGTTCGTGATACATACAAGAAAGTGCGACTGTACAGAACACTAGATAATGATTAGAGTTTCGATTAGTATTAGGATTAGCAGCATAAACCTTTACGATACACCCAATAGGTAAGTAACAGCGGGGCTGATTATTTTTGAATTGTTACAGTTGCTGAAAGGAAACACAGATATCTATACGCATGTTCATCAGCAGCTGAACTTCACTGCCAGATATCTACGCATCACCGTGGAAAAAATCTATACGGAGACAAGTTCTGTATACAGGGGTGGCTTCCGCATGGAGGTGTATGGATGTAGACAAGAATAGCACCAAGACGAAAAGTCGCATACACCTGTAGCTGTGCAGTGGCTTTGTTCCTGTTGTAGGGAAATACTATGACGAATACTATATCCAAGTGCATGTCTAATGCTATAAAATAACCGTAAACTAATTTGAGTAATCACACGAGCCATAGTGAAAGCTTTAAGAACGCTTCATTGGGGGAGGCTACTTGATCAGAAAATATATATAGTATAAGTATATCAGAATTTATTCATGGCAGCGAGCGTGTGTTATATATATATGTGTATGTGCTGTAGCGTGAGCGAGGTGGGGGTTAGGGGGCGGATTTGAATTTCGCTTTCCAGTGGAAGCACAGTTACCGATCATTTATAAGAATTTTGTTGAGAAGGCTGAGTCGGTTCTCTTTATGGCGTAGTTGAAGATTCGGCCATTATGTGATAGTAACACTGCAGTTACGCAGTTATTTACTCTTGTTTGATATCGGTGCAAAAGCTCTTAGCTTAGGTTAATAATGTTCATTATATACCTATGAAAATAAATTTTACTTGAACTTGAACTTGAACTTGAACTTGATGTTTAGTCAAAATGCGGAATTGGCTTAATTAAAGTTTTGTTCACATACAAAGAAAACTAGTTGTAATCGACTATCATTGCATGCATCTGACACAATTGATATTAAAGCTTACAGTTTATTTATGCTGTGACAGGCTGGCTCCCTGTTAACATCAACGGTGGCGCAGAAGCTCACCCCCACCAATTACAAATCCCACCAACACAAATACAAAACACCCGACACAAATACAAACCCCAGCAACACAAATCGCAAATCCCCCTGCAACACAAATGCCAGTCACACACATGCAAACGCCACACACAAATGCTCCCAACAAACCAAAATTGCAAACGCCACAACACAAGATGCAAAATCTCCTGCCGCTGGCCCGCCTGTACTGTCGTACTGGGCGCATTGTAGTACAGCAGTAAGCCCCCCCCCTTCCGTAACCCAGCTATCACGCTATAGTGGCCGTAGGAAAGTGTATTTACCTATCATATCCTCGCAGACTATATGAGTTACGTTTCTAAAAATTCTACAAGTGATGCAATTAATGCAGGAGGCTTAATGCAGTTCTATCTAGCAATAATCCTCCAAGTGAGTGTCGGCGCAATGTTAAATTACGTACTCTGACACCATGATGCGCATGTAATTAAGCTATGGGCATGAACCGCCGCGATTAGTCTAATTAATTAGGACGTGTAATGAATTTAACGCAGCTAAGAATTAGATCCTATATCGGCGTCACACACACATAGCTAAGACAGAGCATACTAAGTAGCCACGAGTATGTGTCCGTTAGGTGCTTAAAGACCATGTAAAAGCGTGTATTTACCATATCATATCTCATGCGACTGTAGGAACTATATAGAGTTTAGGTATAATAAGTAATCTAACATCTAGTATACGGTGTATGGCGAGACATGTCTTAGAGAATGATCACTGTGAGTCCGAGAAGTTAACTTGAACCCACCGATTAGCCTAATCCAGATTACAGCTGTTATTCCGCGCGCCAATAATACGTGATTAGAATGCCCGATAAGGCTATTATCAGTGCGACTGCTAGTGGGGGCCCTCGTGTATAACGGACTATGAGTTGCAGTGTTACTATCACATGGATGCGAACGAGTTAAGTTTCAGATTCGTAAAATCTTCATCACGTATAAGACAAGGGTTTAATGATAGAGACTGAGAGAGCGGATAGGGAACTTGGCTTCAGTCAGTAGATAGTGATATGAAAATGTTAGAAAGCTTGGCTTCAAACAGTAGTGGATTATGGGATGGTAGGACCCCTGGCTTGCGAGAGGAGGATCAGTAGAGAGTGATAGTTTGATGGTAGGACCTGGGCTTCAACAGTTAGAACCGAAAGTGAGTATTGCAGGACAATGGTAGGACCGGCGGGTCTGTCTAGAGTGCGACGAATTCTGCAACTTGTGTGTGTGGCGTTGCAGTTTGTGTTGGTGGGAAGTAGAGTGATATGGATGTCATATATTGGACCTGTTTGGCTCAAGGTCAAGTTAGATTGTGACTATTGAAATGGTAGAGAGCCTGTGGCTCAAATCAGGTAGAGAGTGATTGATGGCGAATGGCTAGGACCCTTGCTGTCACCGATCATGTATAGATTTGAGGTGATGATAGGATGATGTATAGATCATGGCCAGAAAAAATGATATCCTTTCTGCACTCCTCTTTGCGGCTCGCTCCCGCCCCTCGTCTCCGTCTCCTCTCTCGGTCCTACCTCATCTCTTTACATTTCTGTCTCCTCCTCTTCCTCCATTCTTCGCGGCCCTCTGTTGCGTCTGCTCTCCTCTTCCTCCTCGCTCTTTCTATCTTGCTTGCTTCCTGATCTCCGTGCCTATCTTTCTCGTTCAAACTCACCTCCTCCTCCTCCTGTGGCCTGCACCCTCCTCCTGTCTCCCGCCTCCCACCACCCTCCTCTCCTCTCCTCTCCTCCTCTCTCTCTTCTCCTCCCTCGTACCGTTGTCATTCTATATTTTGCCTAGCCATTCAAATCAGCGTGCTGCTACGCCTCAGCCTGGCCTGCCTCGCTCTCTTCTGACTTCTCTACCTACTAACTGGTGTCTCGTCCCTAGTCTATTGCATGTTATATCCAAGACCTGGTTCCATGAGCCGTGGCTCAAGGCGGGCCTGGTGATGGTGGCTCGCTATCTCTCCTCACTCTTCCCCCTCCTTCTCCTCCTCCCTCCTCCTTTCCTCCTCCCTCCTCCTCCTCCTCCTCTCCTTCCCTCCTCCTTCCTCCTCCTCCTCCACCCCTCTCCTCCTCCTCCTCCTCCTCCTTCCTCTCCTCATCATTCCTCCTCCCCACCTCGCCCCACGTTCTCCCCTCCTCCCGCGACCTCCTCCCGTATCAACAGTTCAATCATACGCGCGGTAACGCTAATAGCTATGATCTTCTGTGAAGATCGAGTTTATTGAAAGCGTGTTAGAAAGAGCAACGCGTGCCGGTGAATAACAGCTAATTAATTAGGCTAATCGTGCGTCAATAAACTCGACACCACAGAGATTATTGCTAAGACATGTATCATCATGCCATCGTAGAAGTTCTAGAAACGTAACTCATTATAAGTTCGCGAGATTATGATAGGATAACATACATTTCCTACCGGCCATATCAGCGTCGATAGCGTGTGTAGCGGAAGGGGGGGGCTTTAACAGCTGTATACATGCTGCCCAGTACAGACAGTACAGGCCGGGCGCGGGCGAGGAGATTTTGCATTGTGTTGTGGCTTTGCATTTGTGTTGTGCGGAATTTGCAGTTTGTGTGTGGCGTTGCATTTGTTGAGTGTTTGGTGTTTGACGTTTGCATTTGTTAATCATAATCAATCGTGCATGCAGTGTTTATAATGCTGCTATGACGACCACGTCTATCTAGGTTATGTCACGGCTTGGTATAGTTTTAAATTTAGTTAGTGCCTTGTATATGTGTCACGATGGTGGCTGTATTTCTGTGGCTGCTCGCGTTCTGCCTGAGAACAGTTACTGCAACAACTTGTCAGGACTGGGACGAGAATACGCTAAGGGCAAGTGCCGATTATCATCTGAAAACGATCAAAGACAAAGAGATGGCAAATCCCTTGTCATCAAGCTTAAGGTTTGTAGAAAAATATCCCATGCCGAGTCTAACTTTTTTTCTCTATTTCATTAATACGTGATGTACTCGAACACCCTAATGCGCATAGAGCAATTATAGGGTTATAAATGTCAACTTTGCCACTTTTCATTATGGGTTCCATTAAAGCATTTGACAAGACCTAACTTGTCTGAACTGTCTGAACTATACTGAACTTAAATCAACTAGAAAAACAGCTGGCTTTTTTTTAAATCTGCAGTCACGCTCACCAGGATATATTTACTGCCCACGACTACGTTTCACAACGGGTTTAGATCGGTATTAAATCAGTATAATTAAATAGTATAATCAGTATAATATAAAGTAAATTCACAACGGTATTAAATCTTTATTTTTAGATGCGTATGGTGATTAGCAGCAACATGTAAACAAATTTGGTTGATGTATTTACCCCCCCCCCCCCAAATACAGATTCCAGTTATGAGTGTATAAAATATCCCACATGAGCCACATGGGTACGTATTGTATTCCCTGCCCAGGGCTATGTTACACAAACGCCTACGTGCAACGTGGTTGACGTATTTCCAGCCGTAGCGGACTGATGTGCGCGGCAGCATGCGTGAAAGACCCTGACTGCTTCTCCGTCAACTACAGACAAGAGACCAAAGAGTGCAAGAAGCTCGCTGAAGACTGGTACAGAGCCACACCTAAATTGGTCGACTCCATTGGTTGGGACTTTGTCTATCTGGTACGCCTCAATAAGTGCTACACACACGCACGCACGCACGCACGCACGCACGCACACACACACACACACCTCAACAGTGCTTCCCTTATACTGTAAAAGCACTAACACAGGCGAACTAATAATAATAATAATAATAATAATAATGCTGTATTAAATCGTCGAATGAACGAAAATCAACTGTATAATGTGTACACATAATCATAGGTGGTTAAAACAACTGACTTTATCTATAAGGGTTTATAGAGCTGTAAATTAATCATTGGGCAGAATAATGCCTGAAAGCGACTACTTCTAGTTTTCTACTGTAACTCTTCAATCACTTGGTGTGTCTGTATAGGTAGATAAAGGTGCACCACTGGGCATGATTGACAAAACCATACCAAATAGTGCCATAACCGGGGACATTTGGCCGGATACAAACACGGCACCATACAAGGCCCGCCTTGACGCACAAAGCTCATGGCAACCAGGTCTTGGATATAACATGCACATAGACCTAGGGACGGAGACACAGTTAGTTAGAATAACCACACAGGTGAGGCGTATGCACGCTGATTTATGGCTGGAAAATATAGATGACAACCGTCCTCTATCTGCTAAAAGTTATTATACGTAGTATAATAGAAGTGATTATAGCATTGACACTGTCACTTCTCCTAATTCAATGCACCATTAGCTTATTGCGTTGTTATTTTACATATTTCATATAATTATTTATAATTTTCCAGGCCATGCAATTACATTGTTATTTTATTTATATTTATTTCTTGTTTCTATACATTCTATACGTTGTTCATACAAGTTGTCAGGTGAATAAATTTGTAACGTACAATGTACCTCAAAAATGGCACATTAAGTCACGCAATATTTAATCTTCACAATACTTTTAGGGATGCGAATGTGTATACAAGAAATGGGTCGTGAAATACATACTGGCATTCTCACTTGACAACATCACCTGGACTGAATCAATGAAAACCAATCAAACGTAATCCATCTGATGTGTGTGTGTTGTGTGTGTTAGGTGCATGCGTAAGAGCATGCATGCGTGTGTGCGCGCGTTCACGTAGTAGTTCGTGATACATACAAGAAAGTGCGACTGTACAGAACACTAGATAATGATCATAGTTTCGATTAGTATTAGGATTAGCAGCATAAACCTTTACGATACACCCAATAGGTAAGTAACAGCGGGGCTGATTATTTTTGAATTGTTACAGTTGCTGACAGGAAACACAGATTTCTATACGCATGTTCATCAGCAGCTGAACTTCACTGCCAGATATCTACGCATCACCGTGAAAACCATCTATTCGGAGATAAGTTCTGTTTACACGGGTGGCTTCCGCATGGAGGTGTATGGATGTAGACAAGAATAGCACCAAGACGAAAAGTCGCATACACCTGTAGCTGTGCAGTGGCTTTGTTCCTGTTGTAGGGACTAATAATACTATGACGAATACTATATCCAAGTGCATGTCTAATGCTATAAAATAACCGTAAACTAATTTGAGTAATCACACGAGCCATAGTGAAAGCTTTAAGAACGCTTCATTGGGGGAGGCTACTTGATCAGACTATATATATATAGTATAAGTATATCAGAATTTATTCACTGGCAGCGAGCGTGTGTTATATATATATATGTGTGTATGTGCTGTAGCGTGAGCGAGGTGGGGGTTAGGGGGCGGATTTGAATTTCGCTTTCCAGTGGAAGCACAGTTACCGATCATTTATAATAATTTTTTTGAGAAGGCTGAGTCGGTTCTCTTTATGGCGTAGTTGAAGATTCGGCCATTATATGATAGTAACACTGCATGCAGTTACGCAGTTTTTATCATGTTTTAATCACTATCTATTTACTCTTGTTTGATATCGGTGCAAAAGCTCTTAGCTTATGTTAATAATGTTCATTATATACCTATGAAAATAAATTTTACTTGAACTTGAACTTGAACTTGAACTTGATGTTCAGTCAAAATGCGGAATTGGCTTAATTAAAGTTTTGTTCACATACAAAGAAAAATAGTTTTAATCGACTATCATTGCATGCATCTGACACAATTGATATTAAAGCTTACAGTTTATTTATGCTGTGACAGGCTGGCTCCCTGTTAACATCACTTTGGATGAATAATATAAGAAAACCATGCAGTAACAGTTGGTGACTTAATAATATTCAAACTTCAGTCTTCATTTCATCACAACTTCATTTCAGTCTTGTATTTTCTCATTGAAAGCAGAATGTGATATAGAAATTGCGATTCGGATAAACCGTAATATGTAAACCGTATAATGTTTGCCAAAGTTTCTGGTTGTTAACTTACTGGAGCACACTGAACTTTATATCAAGCTTTTCTCTGCATGGTAATGACGCACGCATGTCATACGAATGTCAAAGAACGTAGTTTTAAATTTAATGTATTTTTCAACCGTGTTAAACGTCTATTCATTTGTATGAATTTCATTGTTAAAGATAACTTTAAAATTAACCTTAAAATTAAACTTAAAGATAAACACTTCTTTAATTTATTCGCCATTTTGTTAACCCCTGTGTTTCAACATGTACTCAACATGAATTCGCTAGGAAGTGATGTACAAACTCATTTCTTTGCACAAGGCAGCAATTTAGTACAAACACGTATTACACTAGTCTCACGCAATGCAGATTATTTCAAATTATATTCGCAACGTAACAATTATAACCGTCGGTATGGTTCTACTTAGTTAAAGGTGGCGGACTTACACAGTATTGATTTAATAAGGGTATATTAACTGTACCACCACGTAAAAACTCTATTGTAACTATAAATTCTATGGGAGAAGAGGTTTTGCGCACACGGTGGTGGCACGCAGCTACTTAATAAATAATATCATGTATTTAGCTCTTTATAATATTGCAGTGTGCAGGCTTCACACTGAGACGAGCAGATGATAGCTGCATGGTAGCAGCTAGGGGCGTAAATCCCGGGGGGATGGGGAGGAGTGCGCCAATCCCCCGCCGCTCTATCGAAGGTGGGGGATGGCCTTACTAAATATCCCCGCTGAGATCAAAAAAAGAGAGAAAAAAATCAGAAAAAGGAAAGGAAGAAGAAGAAAAAAGAAGAAATGTGATTGTTTCAATTTCAGCATATATCATGAGAATGAGTTTTTTGTAATGTTATGTAGTACACTTGTAATAGCTCAGAACAGTACAGAATTTCGGTGTTAATCATGGCTATTGCATGGTAGCAAGAAACAGTACTTTCAAGTGGGTGCAGCGGCAGGAAGGAGTGACGTGGCCAGAGCAATAATTAGTCCTCTCAACGCATATGGCATATGCGGGTCATGGAATTAATCTAGTCACCCCAGTATATCAAGCTTCTTGCAGCAGATAAGAGCATTGTCATGTCGATTAACAGCAGAAGTGAGAGTTACGGATTAGTTGAACACAATTAATGTGGGCCTTTTGAGGGCGCAGACCCATGATCAAATAAACTCTTCCAAGAAAATGTTTCCAGGACTCACAAATAGCTAAAAAGTATGGTTGCAAACATACAAAAAACACGTGCAATTCTACATTGTGTTTTAATGACATGTATTATTCACTAGTAGTAACCTAACTGTGTACGCTACTCGTGAAAAGTCATGAAAAGTGTTTTGAATCCTAACATGATAGCGGCTTGCATGTACTATGGCTTGAACGATATAAGTGTCCATCAGACAGAGAATATGGCCCATATGCCTCAGATTGGGCAAGGAAAATTGGGCTTAAATATTTCAAAATTTTGAGGGGGGCATATACCCCGGCAGTCCCCCCCCCCCACTACTACGGATGCCTACGGCAGCGTGAAAAAACTGTACGAGTTTCAAATTTGGCATGTGTGTGCATGTAATGTATGGCATGCGTGTGCTGTACGTGTGTGTGTGTGGTGGTGTGTGTGCTGGTGTGTGTGGTATTGTTGTTTGTTGTTTGTTCTGTTTGGTGCGTGTGTGGTTGTGGTGCGTCGTGTGTGTGCTGTGTGGTGTGTTGTGTGTGTTGTGTGTGTGTGTGTGTGTGTGTGTGTGTGTGTGTGTGTGTGTGTGTGTGTGTGTTGTGGTGTGTGTGTGTGTGTGTGCTATTGTTGTGTGTGTGTGTGTCGTGTGTGTTGTTATCGTTTCGTGCGTGCGCAGATTCGCGGCGCGGGTGCGTCAAATTATTATTAGTTCAGGGGCAATTTCATAAAAGAGCTAAAATAAAAGAGAGCTCTAGAAACTTTTTGGAGTAAGGCTGGAAACGCTGTAAATACTCAATTTCTAGAGATAACTTGGTAGTTTCACGTGGGTAGTTTTCCAGGTTGACTTGTTGCGTATTGTGTGCGGCCATCTTTTGAAATGCCAAAAATGACCAGTCCAGCGAACAAGTGGATTTCTTCTCTGAACATATCTGGACTCCCAGAGCGTCGTAGAGTACATAATGGTGCGGTGGCTAGTACCCCACATTTTCGACTAGTGCAGAAGAACCCAAATTTATCACACTTATGAGAACATAGGATGGCGGCCATAATGGATTTCAAGATGCGCGCGTCAGTGAAATTTTGTTTATTTTGAAATAACTAGACTCCAAGACGCGTAGAACCATAATTTTGGTGTCTAAATACACATTTCGCGATACGTGGAGAATCGGCCAGTTATGACCACTTAGAAAACACTAAAAGGATGTGCGCCCATCTGGCATTTCAAGATCGCCGCACATGAAATTTGTTTAGTTTGAATAACTAGACTCCAAGACGTCAACACGAACCAGTAAATTCAGGGCCGAGTGATGCAGCCTTAAGGGCTCTTTCATCGCCATAACCTTGTAGCTGTCACTAACTCCCAGCCAGTGTAGTGTCAATGTAGTATCACAAGTGATTATCCGAACACCACCTGGAGACAGCCCATTGAAGCGAGGTGCCCGAAGACTTAGCTGTAGATATTCATCTTGAGCAAAAATATAACTAATTAATTATTATGACTTATCGATGAAACAACTGTACTGCACGGCAAATTGCTCCAATGGGATATTCCAAAACACGAAATCATCTCTTGAACCAGACCTGGTCGTCGCTGATGCTCGGAGGATTTCACATACAACTAAACTTCGAGCTAAAAGCATTTGTCAACATATGGCTGACATCGGGCGCATAAAGAAGAATAGAATGGAGAGTGGGTGTCTTCGGATCCATACGGCAGGACAAATATAAATGAAAGGAAAGATGTGGAATTCACGCATATTCCGTGCACAGAACAAAAGCTGACATTTGAAAGCATTGTGGATTAACATTATATCCACCAACTTCTGCGTGGGCTAAAGAATTCAGAAGTCGACATTGATGTTGATGAACTTAATGGTTCTCTCGATTGAAAAGTATCCATGCATGAACAAATACGATGACAACAAACCTGAATCCTTGAACATATGGGTCAAAGTTGAAGAGCTGCATAGATCGTCTGTCAGGAAAATGACGATGAGCACATCTCCGATGACCCGAACTTTGGTGATTAAGTGGAGCAGTAATGATAACTCGGTCTGCATCCTAACTGTCGGTTAACACGAAGCACGTGAATGTGCGAGATTGGCATGGACTGTATCTCATCGTGCATTTGCGGAAATGCTTATACGCGTGGTTCGCAGATAATGTATGACGCATGATTAAATACAGCAGTAATGGGGACTAATGTTTCTCGCTGAGATTGGAAACAACTAGAGTAAAACTGGCACCAAGACGGTTATAAAGAGGATTATCTTCAGGTGACATATTGTGGAAAGAAAGCAAAGCAATACATTCAATCAACTGTCCCGATGGACTCAAACGGTCTTGAACACCATTTCAACAAACTTGGAAAGATTGCTGGGGTCTGATGGCCTATTAACGCAAGATACCTCTGGCGCTTACATCAATCGAGTCATTAGCCTTCAACGAAAGGGCTAGACTGGCAGAGGATAACATATTCCTTGTTCGGAATACATCAGGAAAAGAACACTGAGAGGAAATATAGTCACAAAAGAGTGTAGCCCTTCACGACAAGTACGGGATAGGTCCTGACATGAATAAAATAGCTGAACAAGTTACAACGCTTTGCTGCAGTCAGTCCAACAGAGTGACACTCATCCAGATTGCCAAGCAGAAGATTTTGCTACAATGATGAACATTAAATCAAAGATCATATGTTGGTGGCACCTAAGACGAAAGGGCTGCGAACAACTGAAATCACATTTGTAGAAACTCGTCTCATACCAGCAAAAGGCTTTCATGATCACATATACGAAAAACAAAGTCAAAAACAATGACCTCTGATATATAAATCTGAAAGCTACAGAGAGAAAGTACACACGAAAGGCAACATAAAATGCGACCGCGAACCTTTTCCGTCGGTCGTGTTAACGACAGAAGAAGATGCTGGACGAGAAGTAGAATATTGAGAAAGCTCACACAGGAATTTTTGTAGCAGTTCCTGACTATGCACTTTTGCAGCATCAGAACGGCAAGTTGCAAAAGCGGACAAAATCGCAACTAGTGATATTCTGTCAGAAAGATGCATCCGCCAGCCAGAATTTGGCCATATCAGTGACATCCGTTAAAACATGTACCTATATTTTGATGTATGGCAGTGGTACATATCCTATACGTAACCGCAGCAGCAGTTATCGTTTGAGTGACTTAGCAGATGTGTTGTGAACTGTGTGAAGTCACACGGAGTCGAATTGGATACATGGAATAACGATATTATATTTGATCGATCAAGGAGAATTCTATTAAAGAAGGTGATCACAGAAACACCGACGATCAGGGACAAAACAAATCTAGGTGGTTGATATACAGTAAAGACACAAAACCTCCCATCAGAACATGGAAGAACAATTTATAACTCTTAGCTAAAAAACAAAGCCGATCTGCTCGTTTCTTGGTCAGAGAATTGATCATCTCTAGGTGAACTCTCGGTGGGCCCTCCGGTAAAAGATAATTTGTGAGTTGGAGGGTTTACGGAAATAACGAAAAGCCACCCATGTACCTTTCGGAAACGGATGTGTCACACTTTCAGCAAAACCACGAGGAGGCTGACACGCGAAATTGTTCTTCATGCGTGCGATGTCTGCAGACATCGGAATGACGAATGTAGGTTCCGTTATTAGTTTTGTTTGGCGTTGGTTGTAGGTTGTTCTGGTTGCTTGCAAGGATACGCGATGTGTTAGTGATGCTAACCGTGTTTTCGTGAAAGTTTCGCAGAGGTTTGGATAAGAGCATGGAACTTCAAAAATCTCCTGGATGCCATCAGAGCTCCATTACATTGCGCAAATAAAAAACAACAACAGCTGCGAAGCGGATTGTTAGCTTTTCAATAGCGCAACGGCAAGTGAACACGACGAGTCAGTTTAGGCAGAAATTTCTAAAAACGCTGCATGGAAAGCTTATTCGTTGAAGATCCAGAGCGCATTCATGGGTGAACAGAATGTACACATCACTAGATTGCTAATCATCGCAGTGGAAGTCATATATGTAAACTGTATGATCAAAACGACAACATCGCTAGGTCATCAGGCAGATCCGCTTGTCGAAGTTCTTGCCAATAGCAAGACGAATATTGACTATTTGCCACCAACGAAAGACGCACATGATACTACTATTGTCAGTCGAGCCCACTATCAGAGCCTCATTGCGCAAATCGCAGTGTGTAGATAGTACATCAGAGCATTTCCTTCGGCATTTTGACTGCGCGTTGTATACTGCTAGGATGGCATCTGAAAACCACAGGCCCGGCTCAGTGACACTGAATCCACTTCGTGCCAAATTACTGATTGGCAATAAACAGACATTTGGCTAGTAGTAAGGAACGGACCTTGTTGCCGTACACGATAGCCTGTGACATGTACAAAAACATATAATGTGCTGCACCGGTGCGTGCGAAATGCAACATGGCCTGCGAGAGACGCCAGTACAACAAAATGTTGCTGGTGCGGTGTGACTGTTTTAAAACTACATATTTCCATGACAAATTCTGGTATGCACTATATCGATTTTTGTTGGCTTAGACTGTTGTAATAGCTATGGAGTAACACATACCACCATGTTGAAATAAATAGATGGCCGTCTCCCTATGTTTTTCTAAGGTGTCATAACTGGGTTGTTCCCATCTGTCGCAAATGTGGTTAGACAACCAAAAATATGTCTCTACGACGTCTTGGCAGTCTAGTTATTCAAAATAAACAAAAGTTCACTGGCGCGGCAATCTTGAAATCCAATATGGCAGCCATCCTATGTTTTTATATGTCATAATTGGGTTTCTCCACTTAGAAAATGTGGGTATAAGCCCAACATTATGTCTCTACGACGTCGGGGTCCAGCAATATTTCAGAAAATCCATTTTCGGCTGGCCGATCAATTTTGGCATTTATAGACGGCCGCGCAAAACAATACGCTAAATATTCAGCCTGGAAAAATACCCAGTGAAACTCCCCAAGTATACAATAGAAATGATATTTACGCCGTTTTCCAGCCTCTACCCAAAAGTTTAGCGTCATCTTTATTTTGGACTATTCTGCCCCCTGAACTAATAATGGGCTTGTGCTTCGTGCTAGTATGTGAATGGTGTCGCGATCATCCCTCCCCCCCACCACCCCCACTCCTCGTACGGATTTACGCCCCTGGCAGGTAGACTGTCACGTGACAAGTACAACTGACAGCATCATAATCAATCGTGCATGCAGTTGTTTTTAATGCTGCTATGACGACCACGTCTATCTAGGTTATGTCACGGCATGGTATAGTTTTAAATTTAGTTAGTGTCTTGTGTATGTGTCACGATGGTGGCTGTATTTCTGTCGCTGCTCGCGTTCTGCCTGAGAACAGTTACTGCAACAACTTGTCAGGACTGGGACGAGAATACGCTAGGGCAAGTGCGATTATATCTGAAAACAATCAAGACAAAGAGATGTCAAATCCCTTGTCATCAAGCTTAAGGTTTGTAGAAAAATATCCCATTAAGTCTAACTTTTTTTCTCTATTTCATTAATACGTGATGTACTCGAACACCCTAATGCGCATAGAGCAATTATAGTATGGTTATAAATGTCAACTTTGCCACTTTTCATTATGGGTTCCATTAAAGCATTTGACAAGACCTAACTTGTCTGAACTATACTGAACTTAAATCAACTAGAAAACAGCTGGCTTTTTTTTTTAAATCTGCAGTCACGCTCACCAGGATCTATTTACTGCCCACGACTACGTTTCACAACGGTTTTAGATCGGTATTAAATCAGTATAATTAAATAGTATAATCAGTATAATATAAAGTAAATTCACAACGGTATTAAATCTTTATTTTTAGATGCTGATGGTGATTAGCAGCAACATGTAAAACAAATTTTGGTTGATGTATACCCCCCCCCCCCCAAAATACAGATTCCATTTAGAGTGTATAAAATATACCCACATGAGCCACATGGGTACGTATTGGTATTCCCTGCCCAGGGCTATGTTACACAAACGCCTACGTGCAACGTGGTTGACAGTATTTCCAGCCGTAGCGGACTGATGTGCGCGGCAAGCATGCGTGAAAGACCCTGACTGGCTTCTCCGTCAACTACAGACAAGAGACCAAAGAGTGCAAGAAAGCTCGGCTGAAGACTGGTACAGAGGCCACACCTAAATTGGTCGACTCCAATTGGTTGGACTTTGTCTATCTGGTACGCCTCAATAAGTGCTACAACACGCACGACACGCAACGCACGCACGCACCACGCACACACACACACACACACGACGACGACGCTCAACAGTGCTTCCTTATACTGTAAAAGCACTAACACAGGCGAACTAATAATAATAATAATAATGCTGTATTAAATCGTCGAATGAACGAAAATCAACTCTGACTTTATCTATAAGGGTTTATAGAGCTGTAAATTAATCATTGGGCAGAATAATGCCTGAAAGCGACTACTTCTAGTTTTCTACTGTAACTCTTCAATCACTTGGTGTGTCTGTATATAGGTAGATAAAGGTGCACCACTGGGCATGATTGACAAAACCATACCAGATAGTGCCATAACCGGGGACATTTGGCCGGATACAAACGCGGCACCACACCAGGCCCGCCTTGACGCACACGGCTCATGGCAACCAGGTCTTGGATATAACATGCACATAGACCTAGGGACGGAGACACAGTTAGTTAGAATAACCACACAGGTGAGGCGTATGCACGCTGATTTATGGCTGGAAAATATAGATGACAACCGTACGGTGGCGCAGAAGGCTCACCACAATTACAAATCCCACAACACAAATACAAACACCGCAACACAAATACAAACCCCGCAACACAAATGCAAATCCCGCAACACAAATGCAAACGTCACAACACAAATGCAAACGCCACAACACAAATGCAAAATCCCACAACACAAATGCAAACGCCACAACACAAATGCAAAATCCCACAACACAAATGCAAACGCCACAACACAAATGCAAAATCTCCTGCCCGCGCCCGCCTGTACTGTCTGTACTGGGCGCATTGTATACAGCTGTTAAGCCCCCCCCCTCCGTACACACGCTATCACGCTATATGGCCGGTAGGAAAGTGTATTTACCTATCATATCTCGCGAACTATATGAGTTACGTTTCTAAAATTCTACATGCATGATGATACATGTCTTAGCAATAATCTCCGTGAGTGTCGAGTTTATTGACGCACGATTAGTCTAATTAATTAGCTGTAATTCACGCGCGGTCATGCCCATAGGCTTATACAGGCATATAGTAGGCGTATATGGCCGGTAGGAAAGTGTATTTACCTATCATATCTCGCGAACTATATGAGTTGTTTCTAAAATTCTACATGCGTGATGATACATGTCTTAGAAATAATCACTGTGAGTTTCGAGTTAATTGACCCACGATTAGCCTAATTAATTAGCTGTTATTCACGCGCGGTAATGCCCATAGGCTTATACAGGCGCTGCTATGGCCGGTAAGAAAGTGCAGTTACTATCACATGGAGCGAACGAGTTAATTTACAATTCTAAAAATCTTCATACGTATAAAGACAAGGTTTATGATAGAGACTGGTATGGAACGATAGGAACTTGGCTTCATTCAGTAGATAGTGATATGAAATGTTAGAAGCTTGGCTTCAAACAGTAGTGATATGGGATGGTAGGACCCTGGCTTCAATCAGTAGAGAGTGATATTGGATGGTAGGACCTGGGCTTCAAACAGTAGAGAGTGATATTGGATGGTAGGACCTTAATTGGCTTCAAACAGTAGAGAGTGATATTGGATGGTATAGGACCTTGGCTTCAATCAATAGATTGTGATATGAAATGGTAGAAGCTTGGCTTCAAACAGTAGAGAGTGATATTGGATGGTATAGGACCTTGGCTTCAATCAATAGATTGTGATATGAAATGGTAGAAGCTTGGCTTCAAACAGTAGAGAGTGATATTGGATGGTATAGGACCTTGGCTTCAATCAATAGATTGTGATATGAAATGGTAGAAGCTTGGCTTCAAACAGTAGAGAGTGATATTGGATGGTATAGGACCTTGGCTTCAATCAATAGATTGTGATATGAAATGGTAGAAGCTTGGCTTCAAACAGTAGAGAGTGATATTGGATGGTAGGACCTTGGCTTCAATCAATAGATTGTGATATGAAATGGTAGAAGCTTGGCTTCAAACAGT
>NW_014577189.1:377571-399135 GCF_000485595.1 Priapulus caudatus | reverse complement strand
ACTTAATAATATTCAAACTTCAGTCTTCATTTCATTACAACTTCATTTCAGTCTTGTATTTTAATTTCTCATTGAAAGCAGAATGTGATATAGAAATTGCGATTCGGATAAACAGCAATGTTTGCCAAAGTTTCTGGTTGTTAACTTACTTACTGGAGCACTATAACTTTACACACTGAACTTTATATCAAGCTTTTCTCTGCATGGTAATGACGAACGCATGTCATACGAATATGTCAAAGAACGTTGTTTTCAACGTAGTATTTTCAACGTAGTAGTTTTCAACGTAGTATTTGTCAACCGTGTTAAACCGTCTATTCATTTGTATGAATTTCATTGTTAACTCGCAGCATTTACATACAACGGAAGCGTGGGTTTTAATATCTGCGGTATTGAGCGATGATTTGAAAGAGAACGAAAAAGAATTTAGCACTGAATACCCAGACTGAATAGACACTCTACATACATATATGTGCACAAATGCGGCAACGGAAGTACATTTCTGACATTTATTTCACACCACAGCTAAAGGTCAACCCTGCAAGGTCGCACCAACTCCCTGACTCACAAACTATTAGCGACAAATATCCTACCTGAGCGTTCGCGGATGACGGCAGATGTTCTGCACAGCAGTCAGCGCTTCCTTTCGCTCAGACCAGTTGGTACTGGAGCACATGTTGACAATTTCTGCAATATCCTGTGAATAGACAGACCATGGGACAGTCAGTCAGTCATGCGCGGGGTTCGCACTAGCGGCTCATGCTGCTACACACGCCCCCGGCAGCGGGGTAGCCATTGCATTGCTAACACATCAGCAACAGGCAGTGTCGTTGCAGGCAACATAAAACACATCAGCAACATATAAGCATTTTTAAATCGCTAGCCAAATACGCAAAAATATTTCATGCCACCACACGCTCTCAACTACTTCTGCCGATAATTGCCAGCTTTGTGGGTTAAAACTCGCCCCATTAGTGCACTTTTTGAAGGAAAGACATAAAAGCATATTACGTGTCGAGTTGTACAGCTGCTAATTATCTCACTGCTGTTATTAAACAATTGCTTATAGAATCACGTAATCATTGTTGATACATAACAGGATCGTTGTTTGAGTATGATGTCACAGTGACAGCCGACATGCATTCCATTCGCCATTATTATCAACACTGCTGTCAACTGTAAAAGAATTCTGCACACGTTTCTGCAAGCCATTCCTACAACATTCATGCAGGCAGTTTTTCTCTCAGTAAGGGTATTCAAGCAAGTACGTAAAATTAACCTTCTCTGCCTAGTAGCATATATAGTCATGTGGACTGCAATATTTCAATCTGGTTAATTTGCTATTGATATAATCAAGTTAATTTAGCTATTTTGATAATATATATATGGTAGTCCATAGGGGACTCTGTTGGTCACGAGTTTTTACCTGCACTTTCTACCAGGTGAGTGTTATTTCACCTGGTGCTACTAATAGATCATAGTTAGTCTAGATATAATTTATTTAAATTCTGGTAGTAAATTATCTGGGTTATGAACAAAATAATTTTCAATAAGAGCAACCATGGAGAGTTATATGAATCACCATCCTAACGGGCTGTTGTACTAACTTAATGTTGATACATCAACACCCATGAATGAATGAAATATTTACGAACCACGAGATTTCTGCATAATTTAATTCGCACCCTGCATAAATAAACAGGAGACCAGGCACATGTACACGCATACACGCGCGTATACGCACGCCCCAGGTGCAGACGCATGAACGCACAAAATAAAGCGCAAGAAGCGGCAGCAGCAGGTGGGAAAGAGTGGTGCATACACTAGCTCGGCTCATTTTGATCGATAGACATGGATATAACAGCCCCTGCAATACCGATCTCCTACTTATTCAAAGCCTCTCCTCTGTGCTCACAGATGACTGAGTGACGGAAGCATGTTGATGGCGGTTGCCATGGTGCACGTGCGCAAGGAGCGGGTGCGGGTGCGCGGCAGACACGTTCGTGTCGGTGCTAGCTATAGCGTTGTCGCGGTGGAGGATGCTGAGCAGCACGTATGGGGGAGGGAAGTACGAGCAGCCTCCACTATAGAGCCAGTTGCAGGGGTTTCACCCCCGTTTCACCCCCTAACGATGGCCACTCAGCTCGTCTGTCTGTTCGGAACACGAACGTGACAGTTAGAGACGACGACACCAAAAGCGTGCAGGGGGATGCATGCCGATACCAGCCTGCTGTCTAGCAATTAACACACAATAAGCATTCGTGCTGGCGCCGCTGCCGCAAGGCACCCACGCAACGACGTGACAGCGTAGTGGCGTGGTGCGAGACGGTGTTCGCGTGAGCGCGAGAAAGAGATACGTGGGCAGCCGCCCGCCTGGCGACCGACTATACCTTCATCTGGCCTTCTAGGATTGTGTCTATGCCCTTATGCGACTGCTTCTTCTTGGTCGACTGCGGACCCTGCAAAGACGCCACGGTTTCCAGCACGTGTGTGGGGGGAACGTACCGGGGCATACGAACACGCCAATCCTAAAGTACGACGGGCGCCCACCCACCCCTTACCGCAGCAGCAATCGAGAAATACGCGCGCATCTATGCATGACTTCCACAGAATTACGAAGATTGTTTCAATGCAAACACATTTTTCGCAGGTTATTTTGATCGTGCCACGAAAGCAGCCAACCTGTATTACGTTTAATATGAACATGAACTTGTAGCAGATACAGGATTTGTTCACAAGATCAAGATGTTCGTGACCGCAACATCAGCATACTGCTGTTGCTGGCAAATTTCATGAACAAACTGTGGTAGCCCTGCAAAGGTAAATATTAGTTGTTATTGTTCTTATAATATCAGTACAGGCTTTTCAAGAAGTCGGGTGATTAGCTGACTGCCTAAGTCCAAGAGTGCAGCTGCACTAGTAAGCGATCTGTTTTATTTTTACAATATCTAATTGCAGAACGGCAGAATTACCTTGGTAACCTTTTCTCCTCTATCAGACTTCTGATAGCAGCATGGGAGAAAACAGAAACAACGTCGTCATCACACATTGGGCCAGGTTATGTAATTTTAAATTTTAACAAGGGTGTATTCATACATTGAGAACAATATACAGACATATATGCTAAGGAGGCCAATGCACATCCAAACGTGCAGGCACTTACTTCCTTAGCGCATTCAAAGGAATATGACACACAAATAATACCGAGTAACCATTTCAGAATCAGAAAAAGACACACAATTGACTCGACCAATGAATGGAGACAGTACAAAGAAATGGAACAATAAGAAAGGCGAGAAATAGAGAAAGAGCAGAAATAGAGAGAGAGAGACAGAGAGAGAGAGAGAGAGAGAGCGAGAGAAGGCGGGAGGGAGAGAGAGAGAAAGGGAGAGAGCGGTAGAATGGCAGGACGTTGGAAAGGAAGGCAGTGGGTTGGTGGGATAGGGCGACAGCGAGGAGGAGCGGAGGAGGGCATGAGGTGCACGTGGCTGACGATTACCTCGCTCCTGTACGAGCCGTAAGACTTCTCAGAGCAAATGCTAGACGTCTCGCTCTCATCGTCTGAATGGTAGTTATCATAGCGCCGCCTCAATGGCCCTCTCTGCAGATACAGCAATAGTTCAATGTTACACTCATGCTCACCATTCGTCCCATACTAAATAATCTTTGAGAAGATCAACAAATGCTAATCTACCCAAACCTTTTACGCCCGACTGATATTCGACTTGGAAAGACAATGAAACGCAGCACTTTGATCATGTCCCCCGTCATTGTGGAGATGCAGTGATGCACTAAGACAGATCTATGAGTTGGAGTAAATTTACCTGTCGATTATCCAGCACACAATCACTCTACAGTAGAACCGATGATTAAATTATCAGCGCGTCACTGTAACTCTTACGCAAGTTTCGTAACTGTCCGTAAAATCTCATCTTAACTGTCAGTAATTTTTGCCCCAAGTTCGGTGAAAAGTACCGAATCATCTCACACTCAATAGTGACAATTAATAACACCAACAAATAAATTACCAGCGCGTCACTAAGCGCAGCTTCTGTTTCTTGTCCGGGCAGCAGCACCCTTTGAGCGAGCACAGCAGAGTTGCCACCAGCTGTGAAGAGAAAGCACTGAATCCTTATCCATTACAATGAAGCCCACCCACTCGTAATCTTGCAAATATTTGGAATAGCATGTAGAACTATTTACAGAATATATAGATATACTATATATACTATATATACCATATATACTATATACATATATATACTAAATATGTAACCCCTTTTTAATTTCACGCATATATAGACTGAATGAACAGGTAGTTTACTTTGTTCATTAAACAAAGAGAATGTTAAGAGACAGATTGTGATTAGGGAATAATTTATTTGACAGATGAAGCATAGAACAGGAGTAGAGTACCAAAGCAAGCCACCCGTCGGATTGCACTACGTTTGCTCTAAGACCATTGTGCGCCAACTGCCAGAACTAATACGCAATTTTTCAACATTACACGAACAACGCATCTGACATGCTAATTAATGCATTGCCCATTAATTGTTTAAGCGATAACTGTTATCACTTAAACGAGTAGGTGTTCACTGGTGCATCCCGGTCGCACGTCTCCCACACACTGAGACCCATGCATTACGAACAGGCACACGGAGAAAACATCGAATTCCTTTTCGCACGCGACGCCGGCTTCGACTCGATGAGAGAGACAGCGACCAACGGCGCCGCGAAACAGCGCGCGACGGAGACGGATGCTCTTACGTTTCACCGCGCCGCGCCCGGACCTGGAGCCCGCCGCGCCCGCGCTAAGCCTGCGATCGCGCGCGTAGCCGCCGCCGAGCCTGCTCGGACTTGTCTCACGGCTCGTGCCCGTGCTACGCGGGATGCCGGAGCGCCGGGGTTTGCGGTCGCCGCTGCCCGCGTACGTCTGGTAGCTGTAGCGCGACGACGGAGAGTTGGACCGGCTACCCGCTGCAAGAGAGAGAGAGAGAAAGCCATGCGATGATGATGATGAGGAGAGAGAAGCAGAGCCCCGTGATGCGGTGCGGAGGGAGATGACGTCGCGCGCAACGTGGAGCTACGAGAACGGATGGACGATGAAACGAGAACAAGGCCCATGCAACGTGGAATTATGAGAAGGGATACACGTAACGAAACTAGAGCAAGACGACACGACATGGGATTATGATAACAGATATATGCCAGGAAACAAAAAAAGACCATGCATCAAGGAATTATGAGAACAGATACATGTCATGAAACACAAACAAGACCATGCGACAAAGAATGACGATAACAGGTGAGGTACACGCCACGAAACACAGACGAGACCATGCGACAAAGAATGACGATAACAGGTGAGATACACGCCACGAAACACAGACGAGACCATGTGACAAAGAATGACGATAACAGGTGAGGTACACGCCACGAAACACAGACGAGACCATGTGACAAAGAATGACGATAACAGGTGAGGTACACGCCACGAAACACAGACGAGACCATGCGACAAAGAATAATGATAACAGGTATACTCCACGAAACACAAACGAGACCATGCGACAAGGAACAATGATAACAGATACATGCCATGAAACACAAACGAGATCATGCGACAAAGAATTATGAGAACAGATACACGCCACGAAACACAAATGAGACGGTGCGAAAAGGAATTAATATAACAGGTACACGCTACATGTACAGAAACGATGCCATGCGATGCGAGAAGATGAGAACGCAGCTTCCAACAAGCAACTGCGAAACATAGCAATGCAGTGCATGAATAGAATAGCATTAGTTACGCGATGCAGAACATGAAGACACCTACCCAGAGCAAGACGAGAAAAAAAAGCATGCAGCTCGAGAGAAGAATAGTGGCACACCATGCGAAACGAGAAAAACGAAACCATGCAGCAAGGGACGACGAGAATCACGACATGCGCCGGAGTATCAAACTATAATTTAAGGCGAGTTTGTTTGTTCACGAACTCATTTTGCATTTTTTTAATTGAGCGACACAAAATTATGCATGCGCGTTCTCATGGAACCTGAAAATTAAATCTCAACGAACTTTTTTGTGAATTACGTCACATAATTCTTCGTGATCCGCGCTATTTGAGATGCGGCGATTCTACACGAACCACGAGTAATCAGTGGCTTGTGAGGAAAACCTGCCATGCAGTGTGGGAGAATGGAAGCCTTCCCACATTAGATCGAGACCGCGCGGCATTGAGTGACGACAATAAAGGTATACCGCGCAAAACAAGAACGCGATTGCACAATAACAAGAGTGACATCTTCACAGCAGAACGAATGTGACGCAGAGCTGAAGACTGATCAGACCGGCGCGCTCGCCAGCCGCCGAAACACACGAACGTCGCGTGAGAAATTCGCAGAACGGATAACAGCAGCAACACGTACGCTGGGAATGCGACACCCTTGAACGACCTTGCCTGCCATCGCCGTGGTCCACGGGCCCGCCCTTCGCTGACCGCGCTGCAAAACAAAAGCACGCTCGTTACGTCGCTAGAACCGCCGCCAGCACCGACGCACGGTGACCTCTGACCTGAGCTCATCACTCCTGTAGCAGGAAGGATTCACCACAGCCTCAACCGTCAGCATTGCTAGCAAGTTAACTTTGAACTGTGTCATTAAAACCCTGGTCATGTTTATACAGTAACTAGGTATAACATTTTATATAGTAGGTAGCAATAGTGTTTAAGATTTGCATGCATTTACCACACTGCAAGAGCCATGCTAGGGGGAGATGGAGTAGGCCCCAGCTCATACACGCACGCACACACACGCACACGCACGCACGCACACACATATATTGATGGTTACGTGAAAACCATGTCTTTTATTCTTGCATGCTACTTAAAGACAGCCGCACAAATTGTGCGTTGTCTCTGGGCAGGTCAACAGTAAGAGTGACGCTGGTCTTCATTGACCTGGCTGTAACCCATTGTCAGAAACATCACAAGTATATTTGACATCATAAGTCTAATAATATTCACATACGTCATAACTTTTAAAGTAAAGTGTAGTGTAAGAGTTGTGACATTTTACAGCTATGATAGTTATAACTATTTATAATGTTTCTGACAACGGACCCCCGTGTGGGACTCGAGAATTTAAAATAACTCTCATCTGTGTTAGAAAGCTAAATGCAAGTAACCTAACTCGTTTTGTACACGGTGCATCTGCACAGCACGAATTAATAATAAACCTAATTTAAATGTACAGTTAAACATCTAATAGACCTCTCCACTCTGACCTTTATCAAACGCCACACAACAGGTGTAAAAAGGTGTGTAAAGGCCTGCCATGCACACAAAATATTATTTTGCATGGGACTTTCCTGAACTACCGAATGTTTTACGAAGATGACCAAGCACTGCTGAAAAGCTGACTAAGACTCAAATGCATCTGGCATTGTCTATTACTACCAGCCATGTTCGATGTTGAGAGCAGGCAAGTTTTAACAGGGGATAACTAAGAAACATGCCTTACCATCGTCATCATCGACTGGATTGGAAAACGAAAAGAAAAGAAAAGTTTTAATGAGAAACTACTCATTTCAAAATGTATTACTGCTAACACCGAGCAGATACACCCAACCACTCAATTACGGAGTCACGTGTTGTGACACATCACTACTACTAAATACAATGAATACAGAAGCACATCCCACTACAATGAATATCTGAACACATTTCCGACCAGAGAGAAATCTAAACAAATCCACAAGTCGCTCCCTCCAAATCATCGATGACTTGTGAGCACTGCGGCGGCTAGTGGCATATGGAACTATATATATGCACTCACGTAGAGAGTTGTAGGAGCCTTTCTCCACACGGCCGACAGGGCCCACGGCTGAGGCACGGGCGCGGGCGCGCTGTACGGCACTGCTGTCGATGGCACTATTGGAACGCACCGCTGGTGCAGCCTCTATCCGCTTGCCAACTAAATCAACATGACAAACCACGTTAGCACACCGTGCCGAGACACGAACGAAATCTGCATTTGGCATCATTCATATTCGCTACCTACTGTTGAAAATCGAGACGGATACGTCCCGAATAAAAGTATTATCGTTACGTGTGCTCCCATGTTCACGAATGATTATCTACCTATCCTAAAATCACATATTGCCAAAGGCCACACCACCAAAGGACATCACAGAAGGTCAAATCTCACGCTAGGGCACGTTACCCGCACCGAATAGGAGAAGAACATCTGAGCTATCACCTAAGCACATTTCAACCACAGCAGGGTTCATAGTAGTAAGACACATGTTGAAATAAGGACTTATAAGACCCTTTCTGGAGGCCAAAATAAGACTTTTTTACGCGATTTCTGATAGATCAACGACTATTAAAGTTCACTAATAATATTTATATACACAATTGCACAGCAGATTTAATTATTCCGTATTATATATACAACAAAAAGGACAAAAAGTAAGGACTATTACGTACTTTTCTAAGATTTCACCAAAAATAAGTATTAATAAGGGCCCTTATTTTATTTTTGGCAAAATAAGTACTCATAAGACTTTGGAAGACCCGCTACGAACCCTGCACAGGACAACACAGATCACGTCGCGTGCCAGCACTACGCCGTGAGAAGAACAAGAAGACAGAATCGCACTCACTGCCGTCGGTCGACGGGCTGGTGAAGCCTCTTGTTGAGATGGTGCCGTGAGACCGCCGGGGGGCGGCACCGACGTTCTCGCGACTCGACGTTCTGACTGCAGGTGTGCGTCTCGTCGAAACTCTGCCGGCGCTGTTTACCGAGTTACTGCTGGAGCTGTTGCTCATCTCACCCTATCATAGGTAATAGTATAATGTATATTGAGCGGTAGTTACCCACAAGCTCACACCTAGTAGTGACTACCTGTTGCTCAGCTCACCCTATCATGAGTAATACACGTTGTAGATATATAGTGGTAGTTACCCACAAGCTCACACCTAGTAGTGACTACCTGTTGCTCAGCTCACCCTATCATATATAGCAATATATATTATGTAATAAACGTTGTAGAGAGCGGTAGTTACCCACAAGCTCACACCTAATACTGACTACCTGTATGGAAATAATCAACACGTTCCTACACTAGGGTTCTCCCCAGGATGTAATTGAAACAGAGGAGTGGGGGGGGGGAACTACTTCCCGGTGGGCATATGTTTCTATGAAACAGAGTATCTGCATGACGTCAGTGTACGTCAGTGTGACGTCAGTGGTTATCTACCACCATAGACAGTGTTTGGTACTATAACACGCGTATATAAGATAACCGAGTCGGTTTATTGTTAGTGTTAGGGTTATGATTAGAGATTTTGCATCATTCCTTGATATACAAAAAGTCTGATGCGGAAGTTGATATGCGTAGAATGGAATATGACCATGCGCAACCACTATCAGCAGGCTGTATGCATTCAACTTCGGAGATAGCCGAGTTCGTGCGTGACGTCAGTGTACGTCTCACAGATACTCTGGTTCATGGAAACATATGCCGACCTCGATTCCCGCGCTGTCAAACTCTTATTGTGGTGGAATTTAATCGGGGCGGAGGTAATTTAAACGTGGCACAACGATTGAAACGAGGGGGGGGGAATTTCCCCAAGCGGGGCGGGATACCCAACTCACTAGATCGATGTGAGTGAACTTGCCGATGAGACACGTTAACAAGCGAACATCTGTATTACCTGCAGCAACTTCTGCTTGCTGCTGTCCAGGGACTGTAGTAGACTGTCAGCTTGTTCCTTGAAATGGTCGGAAAACCCCCAGAATGCTCTGAAAAAATGCAGTAACGTGATACAGTGTGGGTTAAATTTCATTGATCCCGATGCTCCCCATGCTTCGATCATGGGGATTGTCATTCAATTATCATCCCATCGTTCATGCACAGATCGTGGACGGTGATGGCGTGATGAGGTTTGCATCGCCAGGGGGCGCTGGCCACTCACTTTCTCGAGCGGGTGCGGGCCTCGGGGTCGGCGTCGGCGATGCCCTTCCTGATGGCGTCCTGAATGACGGCGATGTGGCGTTCGAGCGAGTGCGTCGGCCACGTGTGCAGCATCTGGTCCAGCAGCTCTGCACACTGCCTGCAAGACAGAGCAACACGCGCGGTGAGGGAGGCACCAGCGTAGACACGCAGTGAGGGAGACACCAGCGTAGACGCGCGGTGAGGGAGACGCCAGCGTAGACGCGCGGTGAGGGAGACGCCAGCGTAGACGCGCGGTGAGGGAGACGCCAGCGTAGACGCGCGGTGAGGGAGACGCAGCGAAAGACGCCGATGAGGAGCAAAACCAGCTGATAAAAGAATCACAAACAAAAAGTGATGCAAGACGCCTAGCGCGTAGAACGCCGGATGAGGAAGACCGACCAGCCGTAAAAGACAATGCTGCGTGAGGAGAAGCGTCAGCTGTAAGACGCGCGACTGAAGGGAGAACGCCAAAAGCTAGTAAAGACGCGCGTGAAGGGCAGACACGTCCAGGCCATAGCATACGCGGATGAAGACGGGAGACCGCGAGAAGCCGATGTATGACCGCAGTGAGGCGAGACGCGCCGAGCCGGTAGACGCGCAGAATGAGGCGAGCGCCAGCGTAGACGGGCGCGGTGAGGGACGCAGCGTAGACGCGCGCGTGTAGGGAGGCGTCAGGAGACGCGTCGGTGAAGGAAGACTGCCAAGCTGAGATACGCGCGATCGAGGGAGACGCCAGCGTAGACGCGCCGGGTAGACGAAGCACGTCACGGTAGACAGACGCGGATATGAGGAGGGACCGTCAGCCTGTAACTGCAATGTGAGGGAGAACCCCAAGCGTACGACGCGAACGTGAGCGGAGACGCCAAGCGTAGAGCGGGCTATGAGCGGAGACAGCGCGTGAGGAGACACCAGCCGTAAACGCGATGAGGAGACACCAGCGTAGATGTGTTACGATCAGGGAGCAGCAGGGCACACACACATGTACGCACACACGCACGCACACGCATACACACATACTGTTTATCACTCACCTTCGAATCTCCTTAGTCTTTGACGAAAGATTGCCGACAAGAAGGGGTATCATCTTGGGGGAGTGAGTGTGCTGAAAATTAAAATAAATAAACAATAAGCCTAGATGCTGCACATGGGAATATCAAATAGAAAATTACTTTCTATAGACCGAATCACCTGAGCGCATCCTCAATTACCATATCTTTATTAATTACAATAAATTTAATATGTAAAAAAATACCACCTGTAATAAAAATACTTTATATCTTCCTTCTTCATCTAGACAGTGTCTGGTACAACCTTACATCTCAAACCAACACTGCATGGCCACCATTTACGTATGGAGATATCATTAATAAATACAGTGAAATATCACTCTAATCTGGAGGAGAAGCTATATAACATTGCCGGGTATGCACAGAGGTGCAATGCAATGCTACCATACTAGCCATATAATTGGCACCACTGCTAATGGCGTAATTAATTAACAATTTAATCAATTTCAGTATTGTAAGCTCATGACGTGACGTGCCAAGGTTGCACAGTGTAGTAGCTATGACTACGGACGCTGCTAATATGATTTCATACCTCTTGATGTGAATAAACAAACGAGACTGATGATAAGTCTTAATACGAAATGTGTTTTTATGGAAAGACATGGAAATAAGATCATGCAAGTACAAAACCGACATGTATGAAATAATGAACACATGGAGACCAGTCCACCTGTCTCTTCTATAAAAAGAACCCCATTTACAAAATATAAAATATAAAAAATTTCTGCTAGCCCTGATATGGACAGCTAAGGCTGTGCTAGACATGCAATCATTAAAACTGTCGGATGATGAAATGTACTATCAGCATTGGCTTGCGCGCACTCACCTGAATTATAAACCTGAGAGCGACGACACCTGATGAAGCCATGATCTTCGCAGAGTTGGGTATGAGCGCCACGAGTATCAGGAATATTGAGTCGGCAAAATGCTCGAACTTGTTGCACAGATGTTGAGCAAGAAACCTGCGTGTGAACAAACACAACGTATCGTCCCACCGGACTGTGTCCGACTACTACCGAGTACTGCCATGTAGCTTTTCCACTGTACGACTATTACTACCTTGTACCTACAATGCAACCTGCAGCAATAGAACCGACTGCAGCAAGCCAACCCTGCTCCTCAGTTAAAGTGATTACGTCACCGTAAATAGTAAAAAATAAAAAAAACATTTCCACTTTTTCACAAAATATAAGTAATTTTGTTCACTTTTTACGGTTAAATTGCTGCATTATACTTCTTATTTTACTATATTGTTCGATGTGAACATACACTCGTGACGCATACATAGTCCATAGCAAGCAATTAATGTCAGGAACACTAATATCAAATCTTCCAGGTTCTTTGGATTTTTAACTAGTTGAGAAACAATCTTATCAGGTAAGAATTTGAGGATACGTTTAGTCCCGTTAGTTCTTACTTTTAATGTAAAAAAATGGCAACAAAAATTTTACAAATTTTACCATAGAAAATTCGTGACGCAGTCAATTTAAACCAAACACGAGCACTTCGCCATTTTTCGCTCTTCATCACGAGGTTTCCCTCCTCGACCACAACAAACATGCAAAGAGAAGTGATGTAGTACGTACGCGATGGTGATGCAGCACTCGCGCACGACTTGCGACCGAAGGTCCTTGGCTGATGTCTGTATTGGTGTCTCTAGACTACGCAAATTCTGATGGAACTCATCGTAGTCCATGCCGCCGGCAATCACCACAGACCTCACGCGTCTTAGCTGCAAACACATCAAACACAATAAATACACGCGGGGTTATCAACAAGGATAGTGTCGCAAGGCATGTTATATTCCTACAGCCCTAGCGATCGGCAATCATTGGCACAACTGCGAAGATATTACGTTACTATTCTTTTATTCCTTCCATTAGTTAATTACATTTTGTTTATGGAATGATCTCGGTTTTTCTGTGTAGTGACTAAAGTGCAGTGGTGGAGAAGAGATGAGATGACATTTCCCGCCTTCGCTAAATCATACCCGACTCATTTAATGCTAGCAGTTTTTTTGCTCAATTTGGATCAAACTTAAAATATTTTGTTCATTATATTAATTTCCTACAATGCACATGCACCCTATTAAGAATGAAAGACGAAAAACTTTCAAGTTCATACGACGTAGACATCGCGAAGTGGGCACCGCGCTACGAACAACCTAATGCGGACGTCGACCACCCCCGTTATCCCCTCTCTAGAGGACCCGCTTCCCCGGCTGCTTCCGAAGCACTCACGCTGTCGACGCGCTTCTCCCAGTCGTTCTTCTCATCCTGCAGCACCTCCCGGATTCGTGTCATCATCTCTTCGACATCGCGACCCGAGAAGATCTGCACCTTGGGCACGTCCTCGAACGCCTGGAAGAAGGAGGACTCGTCCAACGAGCCGGCAGGCGCTGAAAGACAAGACGCACACGCGAGGGTCAGAGACCGAGAGTCGAGTCACCGGCTACTACGAGCTAAGCTTCTGTCGTCATGCAGAGTTTTTACAGGGTGGCTGAACATGAGGGGTTTTTGCTCTATTGCAGAACTTCGATAAAGTTCAAATATTCTGTGTAATACGAATCCCTACAGTAGCTGCAGAATATTCGTTTTTTTTGGGTTCGTTGAGTGACTTGGGCCATTTTTCCTTTGTTGTGGGCAGTGGTGTACGGTATACATGTGGAAACTGATAAAAAGTCAAGATAAACAAGATCAAACAAAAACTATATATATATGTTAATTCCACCCAATGTACTTTACTTGGCCACAATTCACCCGTGTAGGGATGAAGTGCAAGATGTAACGTGAACAAAGTAGAACTAAACGCCGGAAAGTTTCTGGATACCACACTGTAAACAATGATAGTGGTTGTAACGAATCCAAATTCAAACGGCAATCAAAGTGTGACACATTTTCCAACGTGTAAATAAATGTAAGACTTGTACTTTCAGCTACCGATCGCACGGCGGTGACGGCAATTTTGAAGACGAATATATATTATGGTGTTTGAAACTTATACACAGCAGGCAACAACCAAAGTCGTACGACCACGGCACACTACGTACAACTACCTGCGCATGGGAAGAAATTCTCTAGCAATTCATCTGTAAATCAAAGAATACTGTTCTAGGTCACCGATATGACACTACCACACCAGGACCGCTAGGCGAGCACCCACAATAACAGCCATAGATGGCCTCACTCCCAACAAAAATTCCAAACATACCTACTAAAATCTTATTGCACTTCTTATGTGACTTGCATCACAAGTCAATAGCACTTCCAAAATCCAATTAGTTTGCTAGCCGATGTATTCGGCGATTTCACTCAGATAACGGCATCTGGGTGAAATGATCAACTATGCACAAGACGCAGAGATAATGGCAGATTCACTGTGTTCTAGGCACCACCATGAACACACATCACCACTCGTGCGCATCACACACATGTGTTCATATCCATCCAAAGATATGCTACATAAACATCTTGGACTACTTTAGACGAGGCTGCGCCTAAGTCATTAAATTATTAACTAGGCCGCGCATCCTCGGAATATTTTTTCCGCGTGCAAGAACACCAATAAACTATTAGTACATTTCAGTAACATGATGAGTCAGCGTTTCCGCGGTGGCTTCAGCTAAACTGGAGTCTATGGCAGGACAATTCCTCTATTTACTGCGCACATAGCATAAATGTATAATACAAGTAGTGTAGTTACTCAGGCAGCCCAATTTTGACCAGTTGGCGGGTTTATGGAAAACAAATTCTTTCACGGTAGCGTCTAGCCATTTCAATCTCTCACTACAATACTTCAATCTGTTTATGCTAACTACACAAAATTAGCTTAGTTTTACTACATACGGTAAATGCCTCTTAAGCTGTTTGCATTTTATTCACACAGCACAAGGCCCGTGTAGACGCTTAACTCGAGTTAGCTTAACCTCCACGATAGGCGGCAGCACTAGTACGATGGTATCGTACACCACGCGACGCACGCACGCACGCACGCAGCCACACTCATGCACGCACGTGTACGTGCACCACGCGACGCAGCGCACGCACGTTGTATGTACACATCGCATGCATGCACGCGTGCCATACGCACGCTCGCAGCCACGCTTACGCACCACGCAACCACACACTCATGCACGCACGTGTACATAGCATACCTGCCGACACGCGCGCACGGCACGCACGTGTGACTGCACGTGCCACGCGACGGGACGCATTGCCACGCAATGTGTAGCGTGACACGACGCACGCACGCACAGCACGTGTACGTGCACACCACGCGGACGCACGCACGCACACATGCACGCACATGTACGCACTCACGCATGCACGACGTGGTACGCTGCACGACGGCACGCTCTACGGCACTGCAGAACGCGACGAACGTGTACCTTGCGCAACCACGCATGCCCGCACACACTCATGCACGCACGTGTACGTGCACTATGCCACGGCACGCACACATGCACGCACAATGTACGTCACTCACGCAGCCACGCAGTGGTACGTGCACACGCACGCACGGCACGGCACACACGCACGTGTACGTTACACAACGCATCGTCACGCATACGTGCACACGCACGCACACAGCATCACACGCACGCACGGTTTACATACACACGCACGCACGCAGTGCATTAATAAATCGGGTAATTAAATCGCTATCGGATGGTTGTCGTGTTAGACCGCTACATAATCGCTAAAATCGAGTAGCTTAACTCGAGTTAGCTTAACTCGAGTTAAGGTTCGTCGTGTAGACGAGGCTACAGTTAGTACGCTGATGAAATACTACGACCCAAATGCTTTGACAATACGAAGATAGCCAAAATCTGGGGCCCGTTGTCAGAAACACTATTAGTCTTATCATCATTACTCGTATCATCAACATTAGTGGTACGTGCTATCTTAGCATTATCATTAGCATTAACTTTAGTTAGTTAGTTAATAACGACCCCCCTGGAGTATAGGCGAGAACTGCTAAAATGGTTAGTTACCTCCAGTATAAGCAGCTGGCGATTTTCGTCCGAAACCAGATCCTAGTGACAAACACACAGGCAACACACCGACGTTAGTAACATGCAAAGACCAATGTTACCTAGGCTATTGTTACCTAGGTTACCATTACCTAGTAATGAGAATAGAAAAGTGTTAATAGACAACAGTCGACTGCTAGTATTACAAAACAGGAACGCTTATTCATTCATGTTTGTTATGTGTGTGTTTCGTACCAAAGCGATCGAATACATCAATGAGAAGGATTAAACATTTAACTATCAACGTAAGATTGGAACAAACACTATAGATACAGACTAATAAGTTTACTATTACTATTCCAAACAATCTACTAGCATACACATATCACATCTAAATCATTGCATAAAACCACCCAAACACGTCCACCCACAAGATAAATATATATCTTATATATGTTATATAAGATCATAATAAATAATATAGAACGCGTAGAAGTAACTGAAACTGAGGTAACATCCGGTCAATATGCCGATTCACTGCCAGAGAGATGCAAAGTTGGGACCCGTGATACTGTATGGCACACTTTAATCCAATGTGGATTAGATCTCCCACGCACAGCGCGCTAATGTACGTCAACTTTCCTACAACATACTGCAAACCTACAATTTACTAGGTTGGGATGTGGAGGTACACCATTGTGTGCATACAGATGAAGATAGGTGCTATGTAATACACAATATGTGAAGCATACCAGCGCCACCTGCCGCCCAAGCCAGCACTACAAGCTTCCCACCACCTTATATGTAGAGTGACTTTCGAACTGGCGCCGTATGATAGGAAAACGTGGTGTGGTGTAGCATAGTGGGCATGTGGATATATACACTCGTGCAACATTTTGCATGACATGATTTTTTTGATAAGTATCACAGAATGATTAGAAGCATGCACAAACGCCGTGTCTTGGTGGTATAGTGGCAGTGAAAGTGGTGGCAGCAGCAGCAGTCGTGGGGATGGCAGTGGTAGTAATAGCGGTACTGGTGGTGCTGGTGGTAGTAGTGAGAGTGGCGGCATTGTAAGTGGTGAATGGGTTGAGAATTCACCACTCCCCTACCTCACCTGCATTCTCTGTGGGAGTCGACCCTGATCAAGTACACTGATGAATACTCACTCAGTGGCAGATTGACTTTGCGGACAGTTTTAGCAACATGACAATGTGCATTGTGACATCACAAGGATTCCTCGCGAGACGAACGTTCAAACAAGACGGTGCGTGCGTGCAAAATCGGCTGCAACTGCTCCCTCCCCCACCACCGGATCCATTGTGCTAGGCAGGCGTGAGGCAATTAATAGCAGTCTACGCCAAATACAGGCTCTCCAGCTGATGCCAGTTCTCGACCTTGAAGCCGGAGTTAACAGCTTCTCTCGTAAAACGCACATACGATTTATGGTTCTGACCGGAAATATCCTGATCTCGTCCACTTTGACAGGAATGCATTTGTTAAGTAAATTAATTTTATTGTTAGTATTCGTGTACGTGAGTGCTAGATAATGTCTCACAATGTCAGGCACTATCAGAACATGTTCATTTGACCAATATAATTTCATGTTGAGCCTGGCACTCGGTGCCATAAATCCTATGTGCGTTCGCGGCACTGAGCTGTATATAATCAGGGGTGAATAATGACAAATTATTACCCCTGATATAAAAATAACAGCTGTTATTATATACAGCTCAGTGGTTCCCGGCTATAGAAGGACGATTGCTGGATTTCAGGTAGAGGGCAGCACTTGTCGAAGACGCAGGCAAGCCGAGAAGCTGGTAGGTTGTGCACAGACTGTATTACGTACGCTATACCTTTTGGTGGTTGTTTTTTAAGATTCGTACTCGAACTTGGAGTCTGCTGTGGGGACGTCCGTTTTCGAGCAGCTTGTTGAAAAAGTGGGTTAATATCCGTTAGAGTAACGAAAACACAGAGTGCTTACTCACTACAAGGCATTGTGTTGGCTAGGATCAGATGCAGATGCCACACAGACAAAAGATTTGAAAATATCAAAATTAAACTACATTTATTAGAGAATAGTGATAACACGTGTGAGAGAGGGACAATGAGAGAGGGGATGAGAGAAAGAGAAAGAGAGAGAAGGGGAGAGAGATAGACCGACAGAGACAGAAACAGAGAGCAAGAGAGCTTTTATTATTAGAATACAGCAAAGATCAAGTGATATTTAATAAGTGAAAGGAAAAATCATGAGAAACAGCCCATTTCAAAACCATTTGATAGGTCTAACTTAAATCTTGTTTTTGCTATATATTTAAAGCATAACAGAGTTCTAAACAAGATATTATGGAACAGGATTTATGGAAACATCCTGGAAGTTACTAAGGGAAGCATTTATGTATAGAAATACAAAAGTGAAAAATTAATGTTTTAGCAAATATATAAAATATTGTAAATATATTGTACGTAAGAATAACATAGTGTTAATAAAAGTTAAAGCTAGAAATTAATACGCAGACTAGCAAATTTCTTAAAATGGGCACATTTTCATGATTTTTGAGTGGATTTCCAGTACTTATATTGTATTTGTAATATGTAGAACATCAAGATACATGATTTACCGCTGCAGCAACCTCATGACAACCCCCGAATAAGAGAAAATTACGGTGGCTGATGCAGCATAAATCTGAGAACAATAACTCACGTGCGCTTGAAATTATGTAGTCGGTAAATAGCTAGACCAGGCAGTTACACCAAACGAGCGTAAATCTCGGTTGAAAACAAAACGAATGAAAAAATGCCTTTGAAACTCAATCTTAATCCCTTACATGATCATTGCTGAGAATCTAAATAATTCACTGCATATTTTCACCTAACTTTATTCATTTTCCTCGTCCTCCCCCGCCCTCCCTCACTTCCTACCTTCTTATTTTCCTTCCTCCTCCCCAACTCCCTTCCCCTCTTCCTCTTTCTTTCCTTCCTTTCAACAATATTCTGCTACCCCTCGTCTCGTGAACACAAGCACGCTTCTCCCGCATTCCTCTGTCTTGTTTCTATCACATGATCCAGGTGGCAAGGACAAGTGAATACGAGTGAGCGAGTGGATGGATTTGGAATGATGCCAATTTACTGAAGAAGAACGATCTCGTAATCCGTATAGGTAACGACTAGACACGATTGTATGTTTGTGGATAGGTTTTACGGCATATCTTCTCCATGTCAAAGAAAAATAGAAAGAATGTCAAGTGAAGGAGTTAAGTGGATGGGACCTAAGGCACGATTACTTTACATTTTTGAATTTATTGGAGTGACATTCTCAAATGCTCAGAAAATTCCAGTTTAAATTGACCCACGAACATGGGTTAAATTAATGCTTAAATGAATAACGCAATTTGACACGCCGCTTAAACTCATAATTCTTTTACGACGTAAACGGTAAAAAACCTCATAATGCGGGGCCATGAACAGCATTAAAAATAACTCAAGACGTAAAAAAAACAGCAGAAATCACCACCTCGACACACCGCGCCACACTAATTGAACATTCGCGCTCCGCACCCTATACAACCACGGCTCCGCGGCAGCCGAGAGAGAGAGACAGCTGTGCGATCACCGCGCGGCGACACTTACTGGTTGTAGAGGGCGTCGACGGCGTCACCGTGGAAGCCTTCGCCTGCAGAGTGAAGATGCTGCGGCGGGTCGGCGGTGCGCTGCTCGCCCGCTTCGCTGCCTTAGAGGGACTACTCTGCGTGTGCGACTGCGCGCCCCCATCGGTCGAGTCATCAGACTTGACACTTACTGCAATGTAATGAAGATCAGCAGTTAGAGATAGGTGAAAGTTACCGTGGGTCTAGGAGCTATAGCAGGAGAGAATACTGTATTAAATCATCGATTTACCTCATAGATAACTTATGAATATAGTCGCATCAGCATCGTACCTATGTCACATATCCACGTCTAATGTATGATGAACATTACGGTGGGCACGATAGAGGAATACAGCATTACATCACCTATTTAAACTCATACATAACTTGTGAATGTAGTGGCATCAGCTTTGCTGAGTCATACGCAAAGACATCACTGAGTCATACATTCAAATCTATGTACATGTAAACATCACTGTATACACATACATAAAGTTAAATGGCTAGTATACAGGAGCGAAACTAATACACAGATGAACAATGACTGGATTATACACTGATGCAACATTTTGTTACGTGCATGAACATCACTCGTTCATACATAAACCAACAGTAGGCACAGGATAGTTATTGGCTGTGTCAGTACTTACTGTAAAACTCCCCATTGGGAAACAAAAACGAAACTCGCTTGGGGAGTTTCATACCCAACATCCAAAGTATCACGAACACTCCAAACTCTCACAACGTCATTTCAGTATCTCCTCACATTTCTACGTCTCAACCATGCCTGCCATCGGATTATTTACAGGGGACAATACCAATATCTGATTAGCGTTCTTTTATTTATTCACGATAATGTCATCGCATCGCTCTGATTTGCACAGTGCCTCACAAATATAAACCACAGCCTGAAGGTCGATGTGTGCATTATGTATACCGATGATATGTAAATAATGCATAACTGGATGTAAATCATTCTCCAGCACTATAGAGAGGCGGTGCTGCTTGAAGTACCGCTGTCTATATATCAGGGAAGCATTGTTCATCTGTTGATTTATTCCTTGCTAAGGCATTACCACTGGGCCTGTCACTGCCACTCCAACGTGCGACGCACACCAATGCTACAAATCAGTGCTCCCCAAGAATGGTCCATAACAATGCAGCACAACAACGTTTAGCAACAGTGCTCCACAACAATTCTTTAAAACATTGCTCCACAGCAATGTCTAGCATCAATAATCTGCAACAATGCTCCACAACAATGTCTAGCATCAATGTTCCTCATCGGTGATCTGCAACAATGCTCCACAACAGTGTCTGGTAACAATGCTTAGCAACAATCCTGAGCGTTTTTTTGCCGTTGGAAGTCAGCTTATAGCAGCACTACGCTAATACTGCAACGCATGATAAATCCTCCCGATCGATACACTCAGCGCGTTTCCACCACGCCCTAGCCTCACCACGCTGGCCGCATGTGATTACGCACAGCTAACGTGACAACGCTTGCCGACAACGCTAACGTCACGCGTTCGTCATCCGGGTTCCATGCCGATGTAGTGTCACATAACTCCTGTGCTACCACGCGACACGCGCACAGCTATGTAGCGCGACAGTGTGTTTGCCTGCTCTCGTGGACCCGACTGCAGCATGCAGCTGCGCACATCAGCCTGACAGCGGCAGGTAAACACGGGCTGAACCGTGTGCGCCCGCGGGGCGACGCCGGCGTCTCCTACAGCCCTGCCCAGTGCACACCAGCAAGGTCGGTCCGTCGGTGATAAATAGTTGCGCGTATACGCACGGCAAAATCTCTCTCTCTCTCTCTCTCTCTCTCTCTCTCTCTCTCTCTCTCTCTCTCTCTCTCTCTCTCTCTCTCTC
>NW_014577189.1:372483-375400 GCF_000485595.1 Priapulus caudatus | reverse complement strand
ACACACACACACACACACACACACACACACATACTCGCGCACACACGTCGCATGCCCCACTTACAGAAGGGATGAACGGGGGATCCATCCCCAGTTCCGCAGGTTAAGACCCGATTTCCCCATTAATTAAAATAATAATTTCTCGCGTCCCGAAAAATTCGTGGGGTATGTCCAGCTAATTAAAATGGTCGAATCCTGCATGCCGAAAATAACCGATGCCCGTTCTTACATGGATACCGCCGCCGCATCGCAATGCCGTAGCCGAGCCCCGAGCCGAGCCTTGTGATGTGTGTCCGACCGAGACGGCGACCACCAGCACCACACAACAACAACCGCACAAAACAGCAACAACAACCGCACAACAGCAACAACAACCGCACAACAGCAACAACAAAATCGAGCAGCAACAAGCAGCAACGACGACGCGCAGAATCCAGTCAAGCGGCGAAGCGACGAAGGCCGGCGCAGCTCTTAATTAAGACGCAGAGCTGCAACAGCTCTCAGCTCCGTGATTACCTGAACAACCACGACACATGCAGGCGTGCCGCGCACAAAAGCAGGGGTGACAGCAGGTAATAGGTGCATGTCGCCCTGACACGTGTATACGTTGCAGCATTACTTTACATTATAACGCATACATAATATACCTACTAATGCTTGTGTACATTACGTTATATTGCATATACATAATATACCTACTAATGCTTGTGTACATTACATTATATTGCATACATAATATCAGGAGTTAATAAAGACAAATGTCTTTATTAACTCCTGATAATATGCATACTAATGCTTGTACGCATTACATTATATTATTATCATATCTAAATTTGAGACATAGCCACGTATACTGTGCCGCAAGGGGTTGAAAATATGACTAATTGTTGTCAGCGACACCTATCCGTTTTAACTGCCCGCTACGGGGTGTCTAGAAAACGAAGACCTAAGACCTAACCCTAACCCTAACCCTAACCCCCCCCCCAAGGTTAATGTTAGAGTTAGGGTTAAGTCTTAGGTCTTCGTTTTCTAGACACCCGCTTGCTAGACACCACAACAGCTACGTGAAAACAAATGGCACAACAAATGAAACAGCTTGTGATACTGCTATCTATACGTTGCGCATGCTCTCATGATTTATAATTATTAGTCGCACACAACAAACATCTGCGACACTATTGGCGCCTAATATCCTTTTCATGTCGAGGACATCAGCTCAAAGGCTAATGAATTATGGCAATGCGCGCCTGGCAATATAAATGGGATTTTACGGGCCGGTAATAAAACCATATATCATGTTTAAAAAGGCGACAGGATTACGCTTCCTCCCAGTAGCAGCGATATATTTATCGACCAGCGCAGCCGATCATGTCAGGGGTGGTGGTCGCGCGACCGTTCACCGCCATGACACTGCAACTAAATCAAGCAACGAAAGGGTGGTGACAGTAATAAACAATCATTGCCGTCGCTTCCTCGGATGCGCCCTGCTCCGACACTTTTCACCTTACCCACAACGCTGGCCCGAAATAGAAAATATCTGCCATCTTGGATATATGGAATAGCCGAGTGAGAAAGATAGACGACCACACCTTTAAGTGATGTGAAAGAAATGCGCAACCAATGGCCTGAACCCACATCCCCCCGGACACCACGTTCCTCTTATAGTTAATTAAGTTATATTAAATAACTTATACGTCATCAAGAGCTGATAATGCCTCTAGGTAATAAATCTAATGCTGCGTTTACACTATCGATTTTTGTCAGCAAATCGTCCGAGTCGTCAACTCGGCGAATTGACTCCGACTCCGACTCCAAGTCCAACAAAATCGAATTTCAGCCGATTAGTTGGAATGCACTTCGGTCAAGTCGGGGCAAGTTGGAATGCACTTGAAATCGCTACGATTTGCTGACAAAAATCGTACCGATTTCAAGTGCATTCCAACACAATCGGCTGAAATTTGATTGTATCGGAGTCGGAGTCGGGCCGAGTTGGAGAAATAGAACACGTTAATCTAATAAGTCATAGTATTATCAGCCTTTGAAATCATATAATAGTAAAAAGTCAGAATAAGTATCATAAAACTATTATATCTACTAACTACTACTACTAAGCATAATAATAAGTATATATAAACCGTAAATAAGTCATAACTATAAGTCACATATAAGTGTTAATAATTCTAAGTGCTGCAAAATAGTTCTATATATACAGCGTAGTGCGTATGACGCCGAACCATTTTTTTCGCACGTCTAAAGTCGGGGTATCTAATACCACGCGAAAAGCTTTCGGAAACGCCTCTGGCCCACACACACACACGTCGGCAGCTGAAGGCGCGCCGTGTCAAGCACGCACTGCGCTTACTTTTATAGACGTCGGTCGGCCATCAGCGATGTGCATTTCACAGCGAAGAATAGCACGCGGCTAATCCCATAACATTAGGCCAAGCTTAAATTACTTCTTATTTGCAGTAGCGCGGGCATTGCAGGCGTGGCGCGTTAAAAGAAAGGAAAATCCTTCGCTGCACACATAAACGTATTCGCGGACGTGCTACGCAGCCAGTAAAACATTGGCGGACATGCATTTTTTTATGATTTCCCAGCACGATTACGTGAGGTCGACCGAGGTACGGCAAAACGACATCAGTTAACCATGGCCTAGTATTTTACACTGGGTGGCAGTGAATACGGTCCGTCCATAACTGCGCGTAAAAGTGGCGACTTACGGCTAAGCCGCCTGGCCGAGCCGTAATTAAACTGTGCCTGTAATTCTCTCTAGAGGAGCCACGGGGCTGACCGACGACACGCCCATCGCGTGGCCGCGTTAGAACCGGGGTGGTCTCTCTCTTTCTCTCTCTCTCTCTCTCTCTCTCTCTCTCTCTCTCTCTCTCTCTCTCTCTCTCTCTCTCTCTCTCTCTCT
>NW_014577189.1:370401-372133 GCF_000485595.1 Priapulus caudatus | reverse complement strand
ACACCTGCTCTCCCTCTCTTTACCTCTCTCCCTCTCTCTCCCTCTCGCTTTCTTACACCTGCTCTCCCTCTCTTTACCTCTCTTTCCCCTTCTCACTCTCGCTTTCTTACACCTGCTCTCCCTCTCTTCACCTCTCTTTCTCCTTCTCACTCTCGCTTTCTTACACCTGCTCTCCCACTCTCTCGTTCTCACTTTCTTTCTCTCGCGTTCTTACACCTGCTCTCTCTCTCTCTCCACACGCACGCACGCACGCACGCACGCACGCACGCACGCACGCACGCACACACACACGCACACACACACACACTCACACACACACACACACACACACACACACATATATATACACACGTGTAATACCGTCGGAGGACAGAGAAGTAAATATACATAAATAAGCTATTGTTCTATTTTGGGAAGACAGGCTAACGGGGTACAGCTATGACCCTGGACTAGACAGTGGTAGAATTAGCCAATTACAGACAGTAACGTAGAACGGTTGACCACAAACAATAGGTACAGGCGTGTCTACCAATGTGGGTATATAACCGCGTGTTCGACTAGCGAGAGAGACGGAGACGTCTTATCCGCCATGGTATTCGCTTTAACAAAATACACCCGCTATCAAATCACATTCACAAAGGATTACTGTTGCATAAAATTTCATCCAACACTGTCGGCATTGTTCGGCGAACAAAGCAACGGGGGAAGAAATTAAATGGGGTTACTTAATACTTATCGAAGAACGCCTCTCGCCGCATTTTCAAACAGACAGATATAATATTACGAGTCGTCTTATTTACACACTAGAGGCAACGTAACAGTTGCCGACGGCATATTGTGGTTATCATACATGGACACGGCGAAACACACACGGCGGAACACACACGGCGGAACGTACACGGCGGAACGTACACGGCGGAACGTACACGGCGGAACGTACACGGCGGAACGTACACGGCGAAGTTGTAGTTCTTCAGTACACTGCTAATCCCTGCATTGTGTTATCTTCAAACCACGAGCGTGTGAAATCTGCTTTCTCTGATAAATGTTTTCTTGATCTTCTTTTGATGTTTCTTTTTTTATATTTAGGATTAGACGTGCATTTTTCAGCACTTCTACTCTTCCTGAGTCGCCCTGCAATCGGTTCTCTTATTGTTTCCCTCTCCCCAACCCCAACGTCTCTCTGCATCTGACATCTCAGAAACGGCAAATGCTGCAACGTAGTAGAGCGAGTGTTTTTTTTATGTCAGCGAGTGATGAATACACACCCATACACATACACGCACGCCCACACCCAAGCAGGTACGCGCGCATACACGCACGCCACACACACAGAGGCATGCTAGGCACGCTCAGGCATTCTTCGGGCATGCAGGCACGCCATGCGCGCATGAAAGTCGGCTTAGCCGAATTTACGAGAGTGGTAGTCGTTAGATAAGTGGCGCCACCTACAGAGGAAATAATAAAAACTATTATAGTTGCACTTCACCAAGAGTAGATAATTATCTACTCTTGACTCCACAGAACATTATTCTAGTCTAAACTCTGTTTTAAGTAAAGCTGGGCACCTGGTGTCGAACAGAAGGTGTGGGTGGTGCAGGTAGCAGGTACTACAAGTCATTTTCTCGAAGGGGTTCATACCACGTTTCTTTCTTATCACTAGACATAATTGTCTAGAATACAAATGTGTGTGTGTGTGTGTGTGTGTGTGTGTGTGTGTGTGTGTGTGTGT
>NW_014577189.1:367419-370284 GCF_000485595.1 Priapulus caudatus | reverse complement strand
TTAAGTAAAGCTGGGCACCTGGTGTCGAACAGAAGGTGTGGGTGGTGCAGGTAGCAGGTACTACAAGTCATTTTCTCGAAGGGGTTCATACCACGTTTCTTTCTTATCACTAGACATAATTGTCTAGAATACAAATGTGTGCGTGCGTGCGTGCGTGCGTGCGTGCGTGCGTGCATGTGTGTGCGTGTGTGTGCGCGTGCATGCGTTCGGGACGTGCGTACGTGCATGCGTAAGTGCGCAGACCAGGTGTTACATTCGGAGACCAGTAGCAATAATCGACCTGTCCTCATCTGTTTCTTGTCACGGCGCGCACGGTAGCAGTTGTTGCGCGCGTCCACACCCGACGCTGTCCATCTAACTGATCCCATAAGGCACGCGTCCGCAAGGGGCCGCCACAGGAAATGCGTGCACGAGCCACGATATCCCTAGACTGACACGCAGTCAGTAAGTGCGTACGGCAGCGAGACACGCACATAAAGCGATGGCGCCCGAGTCCCGACTATATTTTTTTGGCATTCAATAATAATTTTAAAAGACATATTCCCTTTCTTGGAACGAAAACCTGGTCTCAGTCTACGGCGCCCGTGGCATAGTTAGCATGATTACTAATTACTGAACCTTCGTAAGTTTCTCACAAAAATACGTGTTGTCAGGAAGAAAAAAAAAGATCATAAACCAACGTCTAACAGTGAATGATAGATAATATGTGTTGTGCCGACTCTGATCTTCAGTGTATAATAAATCCCCCACTTACTGCTCCACGCTCTCCCCTACAAAATCCTACCGAAGCGCTTCTCATGTACAGTCACAAGCATTCTGGCAACTCATGAGATCTCACTTACTAATATATTAATTATTATTTCGCACTTTCATATTTATTAAACTTTTATCCTTAAAGATCACGGTTGATGAATATTACCTGTACACGAACACCGAAAGTTCCAATACATAACCAAACATCTTAACTTGACACCTAAATCGGGAAAATGGCACGACTAAATCTTGTATTTGCCCTGCGATATAGCAACATTATTCGTGTTATTTCACAGAGAGTAACTATACGCTATCACTTCTGTGTTTGCCGCACGACAAACAACCGTGCCACCCACCCACAACCCACCACTCACCACCCACCACCCGCCACCTACCACCCACCACCCCACCACCCACCACTAGCTGTCTCGCGAGCAACTGTACGCGCATATGCAGCGCGCTGGCAATAACAGCAGAAGCCGTGGCAGAAGTGTGTATCACTGCAGCTGTGTATCACTGCAGCTGTGTATCACTGCGTCGTACGAGCCGGCCATGATATTTGCCACTGCACTATTTGTTTGCAGAGCCACACGCCTAAATGAGCAGTGTCTCGCGCTAGAGAAACACGAAACGTGGGCTGCCATGCTGTTAAAACAAACTTTGGCCTGTAAACGGCCACGCGAGATATTCTTTATGGGTGACGCTATATACTGTTGGGGGGCTAGTGTTATGGCTAGTGGGCTCCTCAGCGTGTGCCCTCTCTTTCACCTCGGGAGGATGGGATACAGTCACAAACCTATCCTGTCGTATTAGTCGCTTGGACACCCAGAATTTAGGTTATATATGACTACGTCGACCAGAGTTACATAACTGCGTCTTACGCATAACTTACAAGATTCTTACGAGATTAGTGAATGCTACGAGTCGAGTGCTATTCGCTACAGATACACATCCTAGATTTGTCCCGCAATTCCTCATGATCACCACGGAACACGGAATCAATAATAATTTACTGCCGATTGCATGGCGAGTAAATGTTTCCCCGTTCGAATGCGCGTAGTGGCGTGCGATCCATGTGCAGAGATCGGGACCGGCGGAGGAGTTATTCGCGACCAATATATAGGGACAAAAACCCTGCAAGCATGCGTCCGATATGCCCGGCTTTATGCCCCCCGACCACAAACAGCAACCCAATATGCATCCAGAATAGCTTTGCACGCGAGCCGGGGGACATCTGTCCCGATTTTTGACACCAGCATCCATCAATGACTGGTCAGAGCAGATGCGGGAGGTAGCCTTGCCACCACATCTCGCGGACAGCGCCCCATACATTGCTCACATAGCAACACTACTGCTCCCTACTCATCCTTTTGCAACCGCACCGCTACTGTTGACATGTACGCGTGAGTTAAACCAATGAGAAGGGAATTTCGTTCAATTTTCTAAAACACAAGCAAAAACGATGTATTGAAACTTCTAGGGTAAAGTCGATTCAGATGACGTTTGTAAAAACCCGTCAAATGCAGTACAGAGCGACCAGTCCGGGCGTATCGTCTCTTCTATAAATTAGTCAACTATAACAACATAATCGCGTGATATAAAACGCTTTCACTAATGTTTTTAAATATTGAATAAAAAAACAACCATCACAACATTCACAAGTCGATTTTGAATCCTCAATTATGCGACCGTGTAAACGGAAAACCAACAGCGGCAGGCGTGCGATGAGATACGAGCTAACCTGTCGCGAGCACGAACGCACAATTACATCAACATTCTCTAGCTGTTGAGTTACACCCTTCGTTACAACAGCACGTGGAAGACGTGACCGCATTTAATACCGCGGATCCTCAAACCCGCAAGTTTCACACTTCGTTAGCTAAAAGGAACGCAACTGCGCTCTTTACGGGCAAACCCACGACCAGCCACGTAGGCACAATAAATGATAAACAACCAGCGACTTCATGCCAGTGAGGAACGATCAGCGAAGTACCACCCATTAATTAGGAAAAAGAAACACTGGTTAGTCAATTAGTAAAAGCTCTGGGTCATTAGCGATCCTTCTCTCTTTCTCTCTCTCTCTCTCTCTCTCTCTCTCTCTCTCTCTCTCTC
>NW_014577189.1:357092-362092 GCF_000485595.1 Priapulus caudatus | reverse complement strand
GCACCTGCGTTGCGAAACACCCCGTCATTGAGTAAGCTTTCCATAGATCACCTATCCCCAGCTACATCGGCTTAGTGCGCGACTAGGCGTGAATACTGATGATCAGTGGAACACAGACCGCAGAACGCACCGGTACGCGCGCTACCGACCCACTGCTGTTTAGAATCACATTAACAACCGCAACCGTCAATGCGCTATGAGAGATGGACCAGAATTTTTAGATAGACAGATATTTATAGACCAGAAGTCGTAATAAAATTCACACTGAAGTTTGCTCGTCCGCTCGCATCTCGTGCATACTAATGCTGCCACCATGATCGTGTTGTCCTTCCTCGACATGAATCCAACCGACAGATACTAAACGTTTACAATAACCCACAATTCTGGTTTCCCCATCACCGAGTCTGCGAGTGGGTATCCATCTAGTAAGTCAGTGTGGGAGCACTGTCTAAAATGGGGCAAGTGAGGCAGCATGAGACCACAGCCTCAAATGAGGCAGCGTGGAGAGACCAGACGAGTACAAGTCTTTCAGGGGAGACAATTTAGAGAACTTTAAAGAGTTCTTTTGAGCATATTTGTAAACTCAAACCTTGCACAGCTTCTAACCGCGCACGCAGAAAATACGGCTAGCCACGTGCAGCCGTTGGACCTTCCGTCCGATGGGGCTACACCTCTCTATGGGGTTCTTCGGGGCGTGCTGTAGACAGATGAAGTGCAGGCGTATATACACTGGACACCCCCACCGACCCCCATCAACGTCGCTGGCGACAGCTAGCACGTGCGACTAACACAATGCACGTGCGCGCGAGAGCACACCAGTCAGCATCTGCGATGGATGCTGCTGCTGCCGCTCCGTTGCTACGGAGTCCGATTCCTTGCCGGCAACTAGCATCCACCAACGGATGCTGCTGCTGCTGCTGCTGTGTTACTACACGGAGTTCAACTTCTTGCCGGCCTCATGCAGCATCCGGCAATAAGTGAACTCGACAACAAACGCGGCTGCTCGTTCTAATATAACAGGGTTCACATGTGGTGTCTTGCATTGCGCGCGCGCCTTATATTACTGGTTAGCCCTGCGCGCACCGCTCCCATACTGCTCTCTATCCAGTGATCGAGTCACGTACCGTTAATCACCACGCATTCTGACTTTTGGGTATTCGTGTTGGTAGAGAGCGATTCCTCTTCGTTTTGTTCATCCATCACTACACGTTGTTGCTGTTGTTACTGCTACACTTCACGTTGTTTCCGCGCTCCGCGTTAAGATTGGCCTGCACATTGTTCCACTGCGTCTAGAGGATGTTCTAAACGCACATTATTACCGTAGTTGATATTGTTCTCGCACTGACAATTGTTTTGAAAAGTGTTCGATGGGGGTTCTAATATTGTTTTAAGCGTATACGCGATTGCGTGAGCAAGACCGGTTTTGTACTTGCGCGGTAGAACTAAGCGTTTAGCTTACCCAATCTTAAGTACGACCTCCATTAGCTTGGGGGAACAAACTAAAGTAAACATAGCTTGTGCACATTTTCTTGAGAGGTGTAAATCTGGGCGTGCGAGTGCGCGAGCTCTCGCATTTCTATAACTATACAACCACAATATACAGCAGCGAAAGTAAGTTGGCGCTGGTGGTCAAAACATTTCAATATTTCCACTTTCGATAATCTCGTTTAACTGCAGAATAAGACATACAGTTGAATGATAAGATCGTAAACATTTTAACATTGCTTATTACTTCCACCTTGCCCCCAATTCATCCGGTGGTTTGCGTAAATCATCTTGGGATGGCTTCTCGACTGACACTGTTCGCAAAAAGTTCTATGACACTGTTTGCAAAATTAACTATCGAACTGTTAACAAATTAGGAAGAAGCTGCTGCTCCCGCCCTATTCTAACCAGGGGGATAAAATTGAGTCACAAAACATAAAATTGTCCTAGCAAGACTATGGGGACCTTTTTTTTTATAGTAGCACGCGTTAATTTACTGTAGTCAAATTTCCCCAGCTTCTCTCCCCACCATCAAAATGTGAATCTTCGAAGCGCGCTTGCGTGTTGAACATTGACAGATGTAATTGATAGTATAATTGCCAAGATATTAATAACTTCGTGTCTACACAGAAGCAATAGCCGCCTGTTTCCGCTCTAGAAAAACAGGATGGCGACACATTCACCCGTGTTGAATTAGGCATAGAATAAGGCCACCCCCTGCTTAATTTGTCTTCAGTGAGATTGTACATCGTTGTCCTACATCGTGTCTACATACACCGCACCGACTCCATTTTGATCAGATCTCCATCGTCTTAAATACTCCTCCTCCAGATTAAACACGGGCTGTCCACCGACCATTTCTTCCTCAGCTGATAAAGAAATGGTGATTCCTCCAAGGTGTTCGCCTTGGTCAGGGGTTAGCGGTCGCCATCGTGTAAAAAAAAACCAGCGGCGTGAGCCCGACAACAAGACGTGCCTTGTCGCATGCCGCGACGCACAAAGGTACGAACAAACACACGAGTCGGCACAGGCGAAGAGAGGCAGCCCCGTAAGAAAGGCCCCCCTGTGTACAGCATCCCACACGGCTGTCAGACAGCTCGCACGCATCACAGTGGTACCACGCGTACAGTAATCGCAGTACAAGAACACCGCACCGGCTATGCATGAAAACGCCTAACATCATATACATACCCCTCACCAAGCTTACCCCCCCCCCATCTACATCATCCTCAGCATACCGAGATGAATCACTCGTCACTGGCAAGCAGCCTATAACCTTGAGATTGCATCATGAGAGGACCGCTGTGATGAGAGAGGAGGAAGTTAGACAGGGAGTTTATGGCTTCTTGTTCTTTAATATATTGCCTAGCATAAAATCCTATTGTTCACAGTGCGTAAGTCACACCAAGCGGTGCTTGCCAAACGGTCCCATGTTAGATCTGTTATGCACGAAACAAAAACTGATGAGCTATTGTTAACGACCCCGTTTACCTGATACGGTAAAATTACCGTGTTGCAGCATATTTTACCGTTTGCACCAACAAATGTCAACATGCACATCTGCCTTTTGTTCGAACAAAAGGTCAAATGCCTGAGGTTTTATATATATTTTACAATCCCAAAAATATTTATATAGCCTAAGACTTCAGACTGTAGAATATCTTCTGCGAATACCTATATTTGCACAGTTTATGCACATGCAAGGACTCACGTACGCGCACACCCCGATTTACACACATGCAATCCTATATAATATGCAGAATCTAAATGTTGTCTAATAATTATGCCCCGAGCCATTAAGGTCTAAGCCATTAACCTACTTAAGGTCGGCTTCAGAAAGCTTAGCGATACCGTGTGCACGCAAAACCGGTCTCCGCGCGCTCACGCAATCATGCGTTTGAAACACTAGAAACACATGAAAACCCGCAAAGAACAACGCTCCTGACAACAACAATATAGAACAAGGAGATGAACAGCATGAAGAGGCAGAAGAACGAAGAGATTAAACAACGTCCGTACACAGCTCAGCACAGTAACAGTGGAACATTTATAGGAGCGCCCGAGTGGCATAAGCCGCCGACATTGTTGTTGAGATGCACTTGTATTTGTGGCACCATTTTCAGATTTTATTTTCGCGAATCGCAGGAATGCAAGCGCGAGTGCTGTACATTTTCTGTAGTGTATTATAGCACATAACACCACACACACACTCTAGTGGTAATTTTTATGCTGGAGTAATCATTAATATGCATGTCCGCTATTAGTTGAGATCTCATTTGTCAGTCTACACGTTATTCTTCAATTGAGAAATGTTAACTTTAAGCGAGGAATGCGAAAGAATAAACTTAAAAACCCACCGCTGTGGGCATGTTATTGGCTTATGTTTACCAGTGACCGATATCTACCAACCAACATGGCAAGCAAACCGGAGCAAGCAAACCGGAGCAAGCAAACCCTATAACATTACAGCTATCCGTATAGAGGCAAGCCGGAAGCTTAAAAAGTCAACAAGACGCAGAGTGGTGTTATATGATGGTGATACTAACATACACCTACCTACACGATAGCAAAGGTTTTGCGAGATTTTTCTCTCTCTATTTTATTACAGGGCATGGTGAAAAGGTAACTATAACTCGTAAGCATATCTCGTAACTATTAGAACCAATGTGTGAACAGTCACATTGCACCCTATCTTCGTAGTTTTACGCAATTAAATAACAGATATATACAACTATAGTTTCCTGTGCTAGAACCCCCCAATATAATACCATCGTATCCGATATATACCAGATCCGGATCCGGATCCGGTATCCGGATCTGGTATATATACCAGAATGTCTATCTCCAAATGTAATAATGATTTGCGTGATATACGCGCGTCTCTACGCATATATCTAGCGGCGACGTAAATATATCTGAAACATAAGAAATATAATAAATACATCTGCTATCTCTGCAATAAATCCGATATAAAGATGCGCCAGATAAGCTGCATGGTGACCTAGCAATACCGTGTCTATTATTTACAAAGGTAAACACATTATATCGTAAACTAGTATGATATAGAAGCGATTGCTTGACCTCATTGATATATTTTAGATTGACGGTTGATGTACATGTCAACTCGGATTAGCGATAGGTATGGGCACACTTCAGACAGATAATAAGAGGTCGCGTCGATCGTGATCAACACATCACAGGGCCTATTTGAGATCCTACTGCGTACAAGATAGGTCGTAGAAATTCCTGGGCTGTTTACACGACCACCTCACACGTGGATGGTGAGGATGAACATGAACATGGTCAGGGGGAGGGAGGAAGTACCGTCCCACCTACTACTGCTCCTTATCTAGCGGAGACAAGACTAGGCTTATGTCTCTTACTCGAATCCTTTTCAGCTTCGGACTTCGTCGCATACAGCCGGGTTCGTGTATGCATTGCCGGTAGCCTTAGTCCTGCTAGTGCTATCTCGCGCACACACGTGTACGCACGCACACACACACACTCGCACGCAC
>NW_014577189.1:332837-355337 GCF_000485595.1 Priapulus caudatus | reverse complement strand
TATCTATCTTATCTATCTATCTATCTATCTATCTATCTATCTATCTATTCATCTATCTCTCCCCTCTCTCCTTCTCTTTATCTATCTATCTATATCTAATCTCTCTATCTATTCTAGTCCATCTATCTATCTATCATATCTATCTATCTATCTTATCTATCTATCTTATCTATCTATCTATCTAATCTATCTATCTATCTATCTATTTATTTATTCTATCTATCTATCTATCTATCAATCTATCTCTATCTATCTACTACAGTACCAAGTCAGATGCAAGCTAATCCTGTTTGGCGACAATATGTTGCTGCAGGGGCCCGTTCATCGTTTTTTTCCGTTTTTTTTCCTCCTTGCAACTTCAGATGACTCGGAGGTCAAAATCAATGTGCCCATGACACTCAGCAATCCAAAAGTTACCCCTACTGAAACTACACCCTATTTCTAGAGGCTCCATATTGATTTGCCATTTGAGAACAGCAAACAAACAGACATAGCATTCACAAATATGCATTAGGATATGCTTATCACGTGTTTGCATGAATCTAAAACTCCGTATCATAATGTGTAGGTAGTCAGTACCTAATTTGTAATCTATGGTTGAAATTAAAATGCATCATACTTTTTGTAGTGTCGATCCAAACGTCTCGCTTTATATCGGCGTTTACTTCTTATTTTTTACTCTTGAATCAAATTGCAGCAAACACTACATTGTGTAATTTCTGTTTCCTGTTTGAGGGGCTTTATAATGTAACTGTACATCTAGTTAATTCGCACTGTTCTATTAATTAATTAATTAAATTGAATTTCTTCCAATTGTACAATGATTACAGTTTGTTTTTGATTGAAGTTGGTCTTTTTTTCGCTACTACTCTGTGTACAGATTGTTTCCGATTTCGTCAGCAGACAATGGCACAAGACGAGAAGCAATAAATTGGCGAGATTGCAGAACGAGAGATAGAGCCGAAAGAGGAGGGTTAAGCGGGGGGGGGCTAAACGTGTGGATATAATAATAGGGATTAGGAAAACGCAGAGTGCGGCAGTGCCGAAGGGGAAGAAAAATGGAAGGCGATGATGTTAAAAGAAAAGACGGACGATAAACGAATATAAGATTGCCAAGGGGATCTCTGTCGCGAGCGATTCGGGGGGTATAGCTGGGTGCATCTACGTACATAAATATGACTATGAATGTCTGAATAGTAAATAAGGTACTTAAAACGAGTTCATTCGGGAATAATCTACATGTCTTGCTACTATATTATACATATTTGTACTTTATTTTGATATGTTTATTAGGTATACTGAACAGCATACTTGCAAACAAGTGTCGATGTGCACTTAAATGAAAAATGTTTTTTTTCTATCTCGAAACAGATTCATTTACTCATCGGTTTGTTCTTATATTACATTTCTATTAATATTATATTCATTATATTAATTATTTATATTATCATTATATTATATTATGATTATATTATATAATTATAATATTATATTATATTATATTATATTATATTATATTATATTATATTATATTATATTTATATTATTATATTATATTATATTATATTATATTATATTATATTATATTATATTATATTATATTATTTATATCTATAGTATTATATTATATTATACTATATTATATTATATTATGTTGTATTTATATTATATTATATTATATTAATTATATTTATAATTATATTATATTTATTATATTCATGTTATGCTTATTTTTATTTTATTAAGTATATATTATATCTATTTATTTATACTATTAAATATATATATCATATAACAACATTCCTATTGCGTAAAATACGTTATTATGAATGCCTAATGTATTTTAATATATCTAAAAATAAACAGATTCGTAAGCTAAAATGTTCGATTTACTACATTTATAGAGGACATTACGTAATTGTCTTTTTGTCAACGATCAGCCAGGTAAAATGTTCCCGGTGTTGTCGGCTGTTTGACAGTCATTTGATGTTCGCCGAACTGAGGTACATTTACAATGCGTGTTCGCAGCGGTGGGCGGTTTCACTTCTCTGCTATATCATATATTAATATTATATATGTATATATATTATATTATATTATATTATATTAAATATTATTTTTATTAATATATATATATATATAATTATATACATGTATAGTATTATATTGTTCCCAAGCCATCGCGTTAACTTTGCCAATCAACTGCCTTGCTATGAATGACATCAACACGTTGGCCCGCGGCTTGTGTGAAAGCCGTTGGCGCTAGCCGTTGCTAGGCAGCGCTATTCTTTGTTCATGCATTTCAATTTTCGTTGTAGAAAAACAGACCGCTTTTCTACTTCCTCATATAGCTCTGTTTGTTTGCCGCTACGATTGTTCAATAGTAAAACCTTATATTAGTGATAATATTTATCGTCCTTGTAAGTTGTCAGAAAGAGGCGAAGAACTCAAGAGAAATCGTATTAAAGCATCTTGTGCTTGCGTGTCTCATAGTAGGTGCAAGCCGCTTAGTGGGCTGTGCCTGTGTGAATCACGCGTCTGGACATCAGAGGTGCTTGGTGTAGAAAACTCACGGAGCAATATGGCGTTTAGACCTTGCTGTGAGGTTCTTTCTAGCGTGCTGCCTATGATTACGGCCCATGTCCATCTGTGGAAACGGTAGACAAATATTTACGATACTAGATTACATTGAGTGCTTTTTTTATGATGACGGAAAATATATGAAAAAAAAATAAATGCTAATGTATATATAGATGTAATAGCAGAATATCACGGGTATGTTATACGTTGTAATACGCCTGCTTGCGGCGCGTCGCGCGGCGTTTGTGTCTGTGGCGTGGGTATCGGTGTGTGTGTGTGTGTGTGCATGCCTGTGTTGTGGTGTGTGTGTGTGTTATGTGCTCGCGCGCGCGTGTTGTGTGTGTTGTGCGCGCGCGTGATGTGTGTGTGTGATCCTGTGTGTGTGTGTGTGTCGAGAACGTGGATGCGTGTGTGTGGTGTGTGTGTGTGTGTGGCATGTGTGTGTTGCTGTGTGTGTGTGCATGGGTGTGTGGTGCGTGCGTGTGGTCTGTGTTTGTTGTTTGTCGTGTAACGCTGCGTGTGTGTTGGGCAGTGCGCTCGCGGGTGTCTGTGTGATGCACGTGTAACCTCTGTGTGCATGGAGGTGTTTTATTATATATTTATATATATATTTTATTATATGTCGATAAAAAAGCTTTTTATAGGAATATAACCGTATAACTACTAGTAAGATATTTCATTCATTCTAATTATATATAATGCAAATAAATATCCGATGGTAAAAATGTATTGTAAAATAAGGAATACGTGAATGATGGTTGTATTTCATTGTTCTGCAGAAATCAGTCTTGTCTGTGTGTGACGGGGCGTGCGAGCGCGCGTGGAAATCTTGTGGCGTGTGATATTTCTGTGTGCGTGCCTGCCGCGCTACTGGTGAACGCGGGAGCTATGGTGTGTGTGTGTGTGTGTGTGTGTGTGTGTGTGTGTGTGTGTGTGTGTGTGTGTGTGAGCTATGTTTAAGGCGTAACATAAAGCGGAATGACAAAATAGGAGACATATCGCCGCAATGAATCAATAAAGAGCCAACGAAACCAAAACTGTGTTGATATATTTATTAAAAATGGTAATATTACTTATTGTCATATAATCACGTAAAGGCGTATATATTCGCTCACAATCACTGTAAAATCGATTAACATGAACATTAATTCTCTCATGGTGTCAACGTTGCCGATTTCACGATCGCCTTCGGTGAGAAACAGACACAAGCAATTAACACAGTAAACTAATTTGCGAATGGCGACTAGATCATTTAAATGACAGTAAGGTGGCCTGTGTGCTGACAGATCTCGCACATGCACCACCAGGTAATGATCGCATTTCAATGAGACTCGCGAGTCCACACAGGTAGTTTTCGCTGACACCTATATGTCTATTCATTTCCTGGTTTGGTCGTTACCGATGAACTCGCGAGTCGCTACAGAACGCCACGTTTCTCGCCAACGAGGTCAGGAACCGCTCGTATCGTCGCTACATCTAGCAGCTGTTAGGTTCACAAAACATTATAGATTCTGGTAAATGGAGAACACAAGGACGAACCTATTTTACATAGCTTTATATTCGACGTATATATATCATATATATATATATATTATATAGGGGCCTATATATTATATATTATACATATGTATAGGTATATCTATATGCATATGTGTATGTGTATGTGTATGTGTATGTGTATGTGTATGTGTATGTGTATGTACACATACACTGTGTATGTGTATGTGTATGTGTATGTGTAAGTGTAGTGTATGTGTATGTGTATGTGTATGTGTATGTGTATGTGTATGTGTATGTGTATGTGTATGTGTATGTGTATGTGTATGTGTATGTGTATGTGTATGTGTATGTGTATGTGTATGTGTATGTGAATATGTACGTCTGTATGTTTATATGTATGTGTGTGCGAACGTGCATGCGTGCGCAAAAAAAAACATTAAGGTTAACTTTTACCAAGTGTACGATAAGTTATGCGGCTGTGAATGAGAACTGTATCAATCAGGACTTCGAACAGTCTAATAATATAAGATGGTAGACACAGCTGTACACTCTCAGACATCCCCGACCGCCTTACCGCTCCGTATAAAAACATAGACAGTATTTCTTTACTCGGCTCTGTCGAAAGTACAACGCACGAGAATGATTACGTGGAAAAAAACCAATCGCGCTATTCGATATAATTATAACCCGAGCCTGGACAATTTCAAAACAGAAAGATGCGCGATCAACATTCAGCATGCAGACACGACGGCACGATCAGCTGCTGCTGCCGCCGCCTGCACTGATCAAACGGCAGCAGTAAAAAAGGAGGAGCCGAAGTAAAGAGCCTGGAGCATCGGAGCACCATCGCCATGCGAACCGGTTGTCACTGTACTCGACTCAGACCAGATAAGACAGGTCCAAGGCTGGTGTGCACTCTCTGCCAGGAGAGAAGCTCTTAACCCTTTACACACGCCGTCGATTGGATTCTGCGTAACCTCTGTGCTAGATGCTCGACATCTAAGCGTGGGTGAATGCATGGCTGCATCTACGAGTGAGCACGTGAGGCGCTACAAGCAATCAGCTACAATACAGCATCCGCTGCTTACAACCCCCCTCTCCCCCTATTATTCTCTCCCTTCCAGGACAAACCAGCTCAGATTAGAAGAAAAAAAGACAGAAGTGGCCAAACAGACGAGAGTGGGGCAAAAAAATAAAGAAAGAAACACTTTCCTATTCTTTGCCAAAATAAACAACTCCGTCGACGAACATCGAAAAAGCGCGAGGATTCTTCCAAGCAAAACAACAGTGAGAGCGACCGCCACCGCCGACAGCTATTCGCGGACGTGTACATGCGAGCAGACGTGGGGGACGCGTTCACAGCACTCCCACAATTGCGGGGTCGTCTAACTGCGCAAGTCACAACAGCACGCGTGAGGAGGGGCACAGAAAGGCGATGAGCGTCTCGGCATTGAGACGGGGGCAAGAAACCTTTCAAAACATTGTTTTTTCCGAGGCGGTCGCTTGCCATGCATGAACTACCCGGCTGCTATATGAGCACGAGATCCGTAGCAGGGGGGGGGGGGCATGGCATGTGCATGGCTCAGCTAGACACGACATAGCACTCGACTTTGCTACTTAAAGCCTACAGATGCCGATTTTCATGAAATACGATATCCCAATTAAAAAAATTCCCGTTCTCGCCGAGGTTTGTGTGGTTTGTTGTGCCTAGGTGGGGAGGTTTGTTTGATAGGACCTCAGCGCCTCAACTCAAAGCAACCATAATTTACGACTCTTGGCTAGCATATGTCACCCAAGTACTTTCAGTACTGTCCAACCTTCAGCAGAACTGCTCACCGATACAAATACAGGGGAACGCGTTATGGTCTATTCAGACAGCGTTGAGTGCTAGTAAACCACCACGATGATATATGAACTGTGTAAAGGTGGCCCACAACGCAGCAGTAATAAACTCACACAAAGAATCTTCAGCACAAACTTCCCAGGTGAAACAGCCAGGAGACATTTCCTGTCGATATAGGGGGCACGCATTTTGACATAACTACTAGAACTAAATAACGCGAGTGAAAGCTCTGCAGCACGTGTATACGAATTTAAGATTTATTTTTGCAAAAAAGTTACTCCGTTATATCGAATAAAAGATTCAAAAGATTGAAAAAAAAAGACATTGAATATAGAATATTGAACATCTGAACACATTATATAGCACACGGAAGATTTGTTCCATTACAAAGCTCATTACAAATATATCTGTTTAGCTTTAATAACAGCTTTAATTAGTCGATGAGTTATTTAAGAAAATTATTTGGTCAGTATTATTTGGCCCCACCGACCCGGCTACTATACACGCACTGACGCACTCACGCACGCACGCACGCACGCACGCACGCACGCACGCACGCACGCACGCACGCACGCACGCACGCACGCACATTCATTGATTACATCGGGCCACATTAGCGGCGACTCAATAGTGTGTAGTATGAGACGAGTGGGGTACGGTCACTCCCCCTATAGTATCACCACTTCATTCTAATTATAGCATCTTTTCTCGTTTCTAGCATCTATTTAAAGCGACGGATTTTGTATACACGCATTTCTTTCGGCGAGTGCTAAATATTTTCACGCGAGCATGTTCGCGTGAGTACACCTATTATCTTCTTTTTATTCGGCTCGGTACTATTTTGTATAGTACAGAACAGTGAAGGCGCATTCAGCCGCATTCAGTCGGTTCCAGTTGGTTCAACCTAACCTTGCTGATCTCGTACATGGTCCAGCGGAAAGTGCCAGAAAGTAAAAGCACACTTACGGAATATAATTGACAGACGACTGGTCTGCAGTAAGATTAGTTTTAACCATCTTGCGATTACCGCCGTGACAAGTGCATCTTTTGGTTGCACAGAAACGAGGTCGAATTAAATCCTAATACGATAGCCAACGATACGATGTATCCCGCAACACCGTAACATGATCGTTGGCTACATTTCAAAGAAGTGGGAGGGGGCCGCATCATCATCATCATCATCACCTCACCTGCATACCTGCGACCTTGAACCTATTCAGAGATAAGCGAAAATGCGCATAGTTGGCGCGAAAGTAACCCGCATGGAACCGACACACGCACATACACGCGTGCACACACGCCCGCGCGCAGACATACACACAAACACGCCCGCGCGCACACACACGCACGCACGCACGCACGCACGCACGCACGCACGCACGCACGCACGCACGCACGCACGCACGCACGCACGCACACACACACACACACACACACACACACACACAACCCGAGTGTAAGACGCGCGCGCAGTGACGTACCGTGGGTGACTGGCACCTTTCCAGCTCTGCTCAGCCGCTGACCGCCCGACGGCGTAGGCTCGTCGTTGCCGAAGCGATATTTCTCTAGGAACTCATCCAGCGAGCTTCTCCCGCTGCCCGCCGAGGAAGGCGATCGGGTGGCGGTCCTGCCTCGGGTCGCCTCGGTCGGCACCTTGGCCCGGGCACCCCCAGCTTCGCTGCCGGCGGGGGCGACAGAATCGCCCGACGCATCGCCGACGCTCGTCTTGTTTCCTCGCAGACGATCTCTAAGCGACAGGTAGCGCATGTTCACGCTCTCGCGAGACCTGTCCTTCGACAGAGAACGGGGAAGACTCGCGTACGCGTGGGTCTTGCTGAGGCTATCCTGTGATCCTTCCCTTGTTAGCTGTCGCGTCTTGGTAAAGCTATCCTGCGATCCTTCCTGTGTTAGTGGTCGCGTCTTGGTAAAGCTATCCTGCGATCCTTCCCTTGTTAGCGGTCGACTCTTGTTCAAGATATCCTGTGATTTTTCCCGTGTCAGCGGTCGCGTCTTGGTGAGGCTATCCTGTGATCCTTCCCGTGTTAGCGGTCGACGATCGGGGATACTTCCCTGTAACTTCTCCCTCGCCAACCGGCTCGAATGGTCATTCACTCGCTGCATTGCCTGGGACGTGCCAGTGACCATACCCCCGACCATTCTCCTATCTGACCTATCCTTGCCCGACGGGAGAGTCCCGTACCCACCTCTATACGTGCTACTACTAACGGATGGAGCGCAGCCCAACATACTACCCGACCTGGCATCGTCAGTACGTGGCACGACACCGCGTCCGTACTGATAATGCATATCGCTCGACAAATCATGGGATCGCCGTTGATCAGTGACGCACCCGGGTAAAGGTGAATCGGTCGGCGATTTCGATGCGGTGGGCAGCTTTCCGTACCGCGACAACACGCGATGATCGCTCTCGCTCGGAGACAAACACGATGTCGGCTGGCGATCGCTGTCGCACCTGCCGCACTGCACCGCGGTCTCAGCAGACGCGGGAAACAGCGGCCTCACTACAAACGGGACCGTCCCGTACCCGGGTCTGCCACGCGCGGTGGGCAAGGACGTCGGCGTCGCCGACGACGGAAAAGTTGCATGACCAGACCTCCCGCGCGTACCGTCGGCGGACAGCGGGCGGGAGGGTGCCACGACGGGCGAGGGAAGCCCGCTGTCGTCCCCGTTCGCCAACCTCGTTCCCCCATTGAGCGCAGACTTCGGGGGAGGGGGCAGTGTTCCGTAGCCCGACCTGCCGCGCGGCGCGGGCGCCGCAGCCACGGTGGGCGGCGGCGGACTGGTCGGCGACACGGCGGGCGACGGCAGGGTCTCGTAGCCGCTGCTGTACGAGCGGCTGTAGTCGGCGACGCTGCTCGCGCTGCTCGATCCGCTACTCCCGCTCGCCTCCCGCGACCTGCTGCGCCGCTGCGGCGGGGGCAGCGGGGCGACTATGATCGGAATCGAACTCTTCATGTGGTAGTTGATCGAACCTAACATGGCGACGTGTTTGTTTCGACGTTGGTGTCTTCGACGAGAGATGGGACGCGGTTGCTAGGGCGCAGACAAAAACAACTCCCCGATGCTATTACTGAGTCGATAATTGGCGTTCCGACGGGAGTCTCTCACGGTGTATTAACACGCAATAAGAATCGGCACTTTTTTTTAAACTGAATCGCCTATTAGTACAAGTGTGAAGATCCTAGTTCATCGAATTCACCATCCAGGGAGGCAGAGAGAAAGAGAGAGGGAGAGAAAGAGAGAGAGTGAGAGAAAGAAAGATAAATAGAGAAAGCTCCGGACTTGTCCACGTTTGCGACAGCTTCTATATACTTCTACACACAAGACACGTCAGTCTACTTCTCCTTTTCCTCCTCTTCCTCGTCCGATCGCATCTGACGTCGCGTGAAGCACTTCTCCCGGGCACAGTGTTCAGGCGCACGCACACGACGCTCTCCAGCTACTCTTCCACCGAGCTCCTCAACTGCTAGTGACGCTCTCGCGGCTGCTAACCGAGTGCGTGTGTGAGTTGAGGGAGGCTCGCTAAAGGCACGCACTGGCCAGTTTGCTTCCTACACGCAGGCGTTGGTGAGACCTCGCTCTCTCTCTCGAGCGCGTGCGCTTACGGCGAACATGTGCCGTCGTTGCGCTTGCTCTAGATGACCCAGTACACAAACAGCGGCCCACGTCCCGCGGCGTCCCGTGCTCCTTAAGGAAACATCGCCGAACATGTGCGCCCGCGCGGCACGGGTGAAATCACAGCGATGTGTGTGTGTGCGCGTGCGTGTGCGCGTGCGAGTGCGCGTGAGTGCGGCGGCGGCGGTAGCGCTCTCTATAACCCTTCAGGAGATAGTGATAACGACGCTTGCGCCCGTGTGCGCCCGCGATCACCGAGTGGGCCACTCCATTCTACCAGCCGCGGGGGAGGGGGTGCAGGCCTGCTCACGCATTTTTTTATCTCTCCCTCTCTCTCGCTCGCGCGCGCTCTCTCTTTCTTTCTTTCTTTTTTCTTTCGCCTTCTCAAATTCTAAAGTGGTTAGAAGCGAGGCATTCCGCGTACGGCCGGCGGCAATTGTCAATGTTGGTAAATAATCATAACGTTGGGAGTCATAGTTGAACCTACGTGCGAGCACAGCGCAGCGATACGTAAATAAATGCAGAGCAGGCCGCCGGGGGGCAGGCGCGGCGGCCACTCCGCTCGCCCAGAACATGCGTTGCTGTTAGACCGTCGGATGATCATCAGCAACATCAAAGTTACGTACACGCATTTTATTGAATAAAGGCGTCACCGCTGGTTCGTGCCGCAAATGTATGAGCGCAGTTGTGTAGTTGTGTAGTTGTGTAGTTGTGTAGTTGTATGTATAGTTATGCGTAACACCGATTGCAAGCGATGGTGATCACGCGTGCATGCATGCTCGCCCCATGTAGAACGTACGCACGTATACGTAACGAGCAAATATATCAGGATTAATTTACGAAGACACTTAACATTCAGAGTGCTTAGCGGCACTAGATCAACGACACTCTTGTTTACTGCAGTTAGTAGACATTTTTCACTCAATCACACCGTTAATTATACGGCAATGCCGATACGACAATGCCGATAATACCGGCATAATGCCGGCAATACGGCAATGCCGATACGGCAACGCCGTTAATTATACGGTAAATTACGCTTGTTAATTTTATAGAGTTCTGCTGAACATTTACTGCTCATTCGGAATAGCCAAGCGCGCCAGCACGGACAGCCCGGTTGATTCCGGAACGTGCGCGTGACTGTTAGACCGCGGGGTGAACCCCCAAATTGTGATTTTTTGCGCCCACCGAGTGGCAACTACATAGTATGCTCACATATTGAAATTAAATACATTTTAAAAGGTCTGTGAAACTCGTCAATAATAACATTTACGCAAACAAGAGAAAAACGAGAAAAACTGAAAGAAAATAATATGTGTGGAAACCGGCTTAACAAGGCGAAGGTTGGCGGCGTCTGCCACTCGTTCTTACAGACGGACAAATTTCTCTCCCCGAATGCTCCACGAAGACGAGAACGAGTCGCGATAAATAATGAACTATTAGCAGCCATTGCTCGCATTCAGACAGACGACAACTGCGCACGCGCACGAGATTTTTAGCTGGTAAGGCTATAAGTCATCACTATCGATCTTGCGAGCATCTCAAGGGCAGCGACGGCGTCAAACGCTCACATGAAGCGTGAAACTATGTCACTGTGGCAGGTGCAAGTTTCGCCGCTACCACACACGTGTCACGCAGCACAACCCTCCCCCCTCCAACTACTTAAAACGAGGAATTCACGGTGAAGTCATTTTTTAAGGCGCCTCTTTCTATTTCTGTGTCACGAACAATCGCCCGCGAAAGAAAGTGAAAACATTTGACTAGCGAACTTTAGCGGCGAGCAAGATTGCGCACTCAGACATCGTTCCCCGAATCGGATTAACGCAGTCTTTGGCACAATGGGGAACAAATGCCTGGGAACAAAAAACGCATTTATACGTCCCAACAAGGGTAATTCCAAACGATTTTATCGCGAACTAAAATCGTTGTTCCCCAATGATATTAATAATAATAATCATAGGGGCGATATATCAGGGGAATGAATATGTTATTATTCACCCTGATATATATATATACAATTATATATATAGTAAAAAAAACTTTATACAAGAAAAGTAGTTAATTTTAGCGACGTAGCGCTTTTAAAAACAGTCTCGAAAAAAAACTCTAGCATTAGGCATACGTCCGTCCGAAGAATTCACCGCGTCTCCCCCTCCCTCCACCCCTGCGCACACAGATACGTACATATTGACCTGCCAGCCTGGCCTCTTCGCAGTTATCTACAAAAATCTCGAGACGGTTTAATCCTACGGGGGATAACCAGGCCCGCACAATGCCCACGGACTTCAACCGTCTTTCGGGACCGCTCCGGCATTCAGTGATACAATTGCGCACAACTCTTAGGAGCGCCACAGGGTCAGACATTGTCGGTAGCATTCTGAGATGTACGGTCGAGTCCTGTGGAACATTCTAGCTGCGAGCTGTCATGCAGAATATACTGTCCAGTCTACTGCGGAGTACACGAGAAAGAAAGCAAGACAATATGGGAGAAGGGAAGGAAAGAAATAGCTCGAACGAAAGGGGGGAGAGAGAGAGAGAGAGAGAGAGAGAGAGAGAGAGAGAGAGAGAGGAGGAGAGAGAGAGAGAGAGAGAGAGAGAGAGAGAGAGAGAGAGAGAGAGAGAGAGAGAGAGCGCGCGCACGCCGAAAAGAGGCAAGCGGCGAGCAGAGTTACGAAGAAGCGAATGAGAGAACATGTATCACCAATGTCACTCAGCAGCGACAAGCCGGTCTAGCCAGATTCACTCTCGCCTATACGGGCACGACGTTAACTCCACCGCCCCGCCCGCCCGCCCGTGCGCCCGGCCGCAACCCGCCCGCGTCCGGCCAACCGAGCCCGCCCGACGCACTAAGACGCCAGGCGCTCAATTCTGTCTGCAAAGCGCCTGACTGTCATCCGACGGAATCTAAGCGTATGATTAGAAAGACGACTAGTCACTTCGTTGTCAATGACGTGAGAAACAATGAAGATCTATTTAGTAAGAATAGTTGATCACCGACAGATAGACAAACAGACGGAACGTATAGTGTTCCGGGCTAGGAGTTTTTAGAGGAACAACTCTGAAGCAAAGAACCTCTGGCGCGATTAAACAACTTGCGGCGCAAACTCTCATGCTATGTCATCTTCTCGCTCTCCCAGCGCTACTCATCGCTCTCGCTGTCGTCTCTCTCTCTCTCTCTCTACTCTGTCTCGCTATCGCCCTATCTCTCTCGCTCTTCGCGCTATTCCCCTCTCTCTCTCTCTTTCTCTCTTCCTCTCTCTCACGTATGTACGTAGCCTATACTCACATCTCGCTACCCCTCAGATCTCATCATAATCATATCCTCACGTATCTCCTGTCTCACCTTCAAATCTTATATCTCTTTCACAATTCCCTCTCCGCTGACGATCTTCGCGCAACGCGTGCGCGTTCCCCCCCCTTCTCTCTCTCTCTCATCTCTCTCTCTACTCAGCTTGCTTCTCCTCCTTCCCCTCTCCATCGCACTCCCTCTCTCTCTCTCTCTCTCTCTCTTCTGTGTTCCTCCTTGCCCCTGCACCATTTTCTCTCACGCGTGACGCGCTCCGAAGGTGCTAACTGCGCCATAAACGAACGCTCGAACAACACGCGCTCCCCGTGGCGTCGGTGATCAAGTTGAAGATCCGCACACCTCGAGGCTCCGCGTATATAAATCCTATTATAAACACCCGCAATTATTGATAGTGATCATTGTATACAGGCCGTTTTAGAGGTGTTATATATATATATATGTTGCAGTGGTGTGTGTGGCTGTGTGTGTGTGTGTGTGTGTGTGTGTGTGTGTGTGTGTGTGTGTGTGTGTGTGTGTGTGTGTGTGCGTGCGTGCGCGTGCGTACGTGTTGTGTGCATGTGCGTGCGTGCGTACGTGCGTGCGTGCGTTCGTGCGTGCGTTCGTGTATTTATATGTATGCTGCACTGATGCAGCTAGCGGGGTTTACGTCTCTCGTGCTGGTAACTGGGTGCTGGGCGGAGGTTCGCATTTAACACACCGCGGCTTAATAGTTGCCATGATGGCAAACGGAGCGAAATCAAGAAAGATGGAGGGAGAGAGACATTCAGACAGACAGACAGATTAGCAGACAGACAGAGAGAAAGAAAGAGAGAGAGAGACAGACAGAGAGCCCGTGAGAGAGAGAGAAAGAGAGAAAGAGAGAAAGAAAGAGATAGAGGAAGCGAAAGAGAGAGAGAGAGAGAGAAAGAAAAAGAAAAAGAAAGAAAGAGAGACAGACATACAGACAGGGGGAGAGATTGATTTGGTTTGCGGATGTAACACAACAGCGAGACGGCGGAGGTAATAACAGTGGCGGCGTTTTAACACGTAATTGACAATTAATACAGCGACTCCGCCGCTTGCCTGCCCACACGCCCTTGAATATCTTGGTTGCACGGACGCAAGCACACGAAATCTCGAAAACACGCACACACCTACTCAGGCACTCATACACGCGCACCTTCATGCACGCACACGCCAGCACGCAAGTACGCACGCACGCACACACACGCCAGTACGCAAGTACGCATGCACGCACGCACGAACGAACGTACACTGCGAAGGTTAGCATATGCCTGCATAGTGTTCTATCTCTATCTATCGCTTTTGGTTGCCAAGCTAGAGTACTCACCGCTTCAACAGAGGTTCGATCCGCTCCCCAAGTTAGCACATTACTCCCTTACTCGCTCACTTACTCTCTCACTTACTCGCTCACTTACTCGCTCACTTACTCGCTCACTTACTCGCTGTCATTTTTCGGTTACCTTCCTTCCCAGCAAAGCAACCGATAATACTTGTTAGAGATGCCCTGGCTAATTGCCTACAATTGCGGGACAATAGTAGCTATTACCCCGCGCCGTACTACGCCTCAGCGCACGATCGATCCCTCTAGCAGGGACACTAGTTATACGTGCTATAATTGCTATCAGTGTTTGCAGGAACGTTGCGCCGGTGATTGATGGGTGAACGATACGTCGTTGCCCCGTGGGTAACGTCACGTTGCGCGGCCCAACAATAGTATCTACCTGGGCATCTACCTTTGTTTTCGCAGCATCGCATCTGCTTTATCACTGCTTCGGAGTCGTTGTTCGCAGTTCAGAGCCCGCGTTCGTAGTGAGAAATGGACAAACGCGATACTTGTGGTGGAAATGACCTCCAAATGACATCCCATTAACCGTACGCCAAGAAAAAAGGCAGGTTCTCGTCTCATTTCAACTCTTGCTTTGTAGTTTCGTTTGCCTAAAACTTTGATGTGACGATAAATTCGGCGGAGCTCTCAGCTCTCATGTCAGTTCAACCGTTGTCATCTATCCCCGCTCTCCCTTTCTCACATACAGCATTCCTCGTCTTTCACATCCCCTTCCTCGTCCACCACCCATGCACTGGTCATCATCCCCTTCAGCCATATCATTCTCCGACCTTCCCTTTCATATTGACCTTCGGCTTTCTCCGTTTCCCTTTCCTCTTTGCATACTAAACTGCATCAACGAATCACCACCGATAATAATATGGCATTTCCGATCAAGGCTTCACTAAACCCTCACCCCTGTACTTTCCCTACCACCCCATGTGCCATACACGCCCATCTACTCCTTGCAATCCGGCATTACCCCATGTTACCCACCCCGCCGTCGGCTATATGCAGCTCATTTCTGCACAACCATAAACCGGAGCGATATCGGTCAACTCTCCGGAAATAAACCTACCGAACTACGAATCTACGCGCGCGCGCGGTCCGACATATGGACGCATATAACCAAAAGTCAAAACAACAATGTAGGGCATGCAACCTCTCCGGTGGAAGGACCCCCTCACTGCGCAGCTGCCCACCACGTGTAGATGACAGCCGTAACCAGCAGAGGCTGCGACACACGGAGCGTCGGTCGTTAATAGATGGACGCGCAGCCACGCGAACGAGTGACAGACGAATGAACGCACGTGGCCGCGAGAATGAAACCCAGAACGACGGGAGGGAATGAAAGAGATTGAAGTACACAGCCTGCGTCCAGCGGTGAGTGAGAGACGCACACGTGTCTTCAACCGGCTAGACGTCGCCAATGATCGACGATGGCATCAGCTGAGCATGAGTCACTCGCAGCAGACCGCATGTCGCTTCTCTGCGAACTGATCCGCCGCAACCGAATAGCGTGCACCACGAGGGGAAAATAATGATTACGACAACACGTAGCATCGCGGAGACAGAGTACGAGTTAGCTCATCTGCAACTCCTGCGACCACCCTCCAACACAGGAGCAGCTCCGTCTCAAGGAGGAACCGAAGAATGATGGTGAGTTGAACTGTACAGAACATCTTCCTGTTTTAGTGTAGACACTAATGTATTGATAATATATGGATCTGCACGCTTGGCCCCAAATCAACCGAGAAAAATGACCGAAACAGTTCTCATTAGTCACTTTTGTTTCGGGTGATTTACTGACGCTGCGACCTACATTGTCAATGTCAAGCTTACGCGTTTCCGAGTATGTAGTCGCTGCTACGGTGACAGAATTGTTCGTGAGCTAGTTATTATGCATACTAAGGTCGCCAGTAGATATAACCGAGTACAACAGCGCTTGAAGAATCGCAGCCAGCTGACAATGGGATAGCAGCGACGAGAGTCCGGTGTTATCACACCAAACATTCCAGTGCATCTTCACAACAACAACGCCTGTTCCACTTCCCTCCGTCGCCTGCTTGTTTAAACTTAGTAAAACCCATACGCCATTCGCGTCTATTGGGACTCCTTCGGCCAAGTGAAACTATAACAGGGCGCAATCCAAGAGTGTGGCCGATAAGCCGACTATAGGGACCAAGGGAGTAAGCTGCGATTGGTTTCAAAGCACGGCATCAACAACCTGTACGACCACATCGCTGCCACGCCGTTAAGGATACTCTCAAGGTTTTAGGAGAATTTTTACCGATTTTTCATTTTCAACTTTATTCGATGGCTAACACTATGTCCCACCTGTGTACATGCTCATTTCTCCATATAACGGTACATGTGAACTGTCAGAGCGTTTTGCTTGCCCGCGTACATGTGTAGTGAGCCGCGGCTGACGTCAGAAAAACGCTGATTTCTCCGTTCCAATTTCTGACTTAGTAGTCGATGTATAAATGTATATTTCTCTGTGATTACGCGGAAACGCGGAATAATTTAATATTACACTCGTTTTAATGGTAACATATTGCTGTAAAAAAGTGCGTCAGGGATTGTTATTAAGTGCCGTATTTTATGAGTTATGTCTCTTTATTCGCAAAAATTTTAAATTCAAACGTGCTACTTGAATTGTAGGCAGCTTTTTTTATTTTTCTCAGTAAATATGAAACTTAAAGAAAAATCCTGATGCAATATTTTGGTACATATTGTGCTTGACATGTGGCGAAAATTTTGTATCCTCACTCTTTCTGGTAATTGAGAAATATCCAAAATACCATTTTTACATAAAAATTCAAACTTTTTGTGGTAACATAATTAGGTGCTGGAAATTTCATGCAATTTTTTGCCTTGAGCATAGAGATATATCTCCTCTATAAATAAATCGTGATTGATTCGATTCATTCGTCAATAAACGTTTAATCTTCATTAGAGCAATACCCGTGCAAAAGGTGGAGAGTATCAGTCACAACACAGCAGCGCATAAATTGTTCGGGCATGAGTAAGCTATAAGTAGAGGGAGAAGCGTGGCTGGTAGCAGCGATATCATAAAGCCAGCGCGAAAGGCATTTATATGACGACATCGATACCGCGCAGAAAGTTCTAGCTGCGAAACAAATGCAGCCGAGAAAGCAGACGACAGTGTGGCCGATGCAGCTCATGGTTGCCAACACGCAGCGTGTACATACATGCATGTTGTGGGAGCGACCACCAAACAACAAGGTGCTACTAACCCCCCGTTAAACACGCCATTTTTTACCCATGTATCTGTTTATTTCCATCAAAGACCAGTGTCCTTCCTGGCTAGGTTAAACACAGGCTTCTGAGATGATGAATGGAGGTATTAGGATTCACATAATCGTAAACACGCGAGCACATGCAGTGACTAGTGAGTATAATACTATACTGAAGTTCCTACTGCCTAACTGCCTGAAAAAATGCCTAATTCAACCAAGCAGGTATTAACGGGTCAGCCTAATCTTCATACACGCGGCGGCTTACCAGCGGTAAACTAACAAGTTAACTATCATCTTTGATTAATTGCTTCCAACCTCTTCAAGGAGACGACGGGACGCCACGTTCAACGCCAATGCGAACATTTTCTAATTAGAGATCCCCGGACAGCTCTACGGAACTAATATGGTGTGAAGCGAAGCCACGGGAGGCTCCAGATATTCTGGGCTGCACAGTGCGTGATGCTGTAGCCTGGCTCTATTATATGAGTGAAGACTGGCATTAGGCGTTTGGTTTTCATGGGATTCAAAAACCAGCTACAAGTGGACCACACTAAGTTACATTTAACAGCGATTGACGACGACGACGACGACGACGCGACGATCGACGAACGACGGACGATGACGGCGACGGCGACGCCGACGACGACGACGACGACGACGACGACGACGATGATAATAATAATGCCATTTGTTGAACGAACGATACTAAAGATACCAGCAACTACTAGAGGATTTCCTGTAAGGAAAAGAACAAACAATGACACAGTTTCATAGCCAACTGCGCCGCCCCTTTGCCTGCTATGTTGTCATGCTAAGCCACTCACGCACCTGAGCAACACAAACATGTACCGTTGTGTATGCGCAACACAAACATGCACCGCTGTACGCATAGAAATGCTATTTACTTCTCCCTTGATCAATAATCTCTATATCCGAAGAGAAAACAAACACTCCAGACTCACACGTTGCGTTCATCTCGAATTAGACAAACTTCAAAGGCAAGCCGCTGTAATCTGGAAAGCCTTTTCCCTTCCATCATAACCGAACTTAATCATAAACACGATGCACAAATATATGATGACGTCATACAGGCAAGGAAGGATGGCTGACTAATTGTAATTATTATTACACTCAGCTAGAGACCATAATATATAAACCACAACATCCTAGAAGTAGGAATCAACAACCATGTGCACGCTCGCTTATCACATAAAATTCCCCCTTAACCCGAAAATCACAAATATGGAAAAAATATCTCATGGTGTTAGCCACCAACATGGTGTGATAATTAACTTGACCATTACTAAGTTCCGCCACGTGGGGACGAGACTCGGCAAAATTTCTGTCAATATGAAATTCTTCATTTCGAAGCGGCTTGTTAACGAACATTTTACAGCCTGCGACCAGGACCATAAACCTGGTTACAGAGTTCTGCGAATTACGTTAGCACGCAGCTATGACGCGCTCCCGCTGCGCCTAACAAGTGACAGATGCGACGAAACACTGCAATCTCCCAACATTCCTGTAGTGTGGCCGGGGCAAGTAACAGTAGCTTCTTATTATCTCATGTGAAACCTCTTCTCTGAAGCTCGATTTCGGAAAAAATATGCTCGCCACATTTTGTAGACGTGCTGTGTGCGTGTGTGGGGGAATGATGGTTCAACACCAACAGACATTCCAGGCACGAGGTGTGGATAGTTAATTTTGCTCCGCTTCTGTCATGTTGTGCTGAGACTGAAAGGATCGTTCTGTACCATGATAATTAACAGGCAGGGATTCGCAGATTCGAAACTAACATGTTATTCATAGTGGGCATCAGACCATAAACTAAAACAGATCTTTGTAACATCCACTTCTGAACCAAAAATCACCCTGCGCCAAAAAACAAACCTTCTGCGGTAATAGATGATTTTACAGGAATTCTTCACAAACTTATCAAAATTTCCAGTAAAGCTATCAAACCTTTAAAGCCAGTCAGGTGGCAGGCATGCTGGCAGGTCATGTGATAATGATTCTAGAAATGAAAGTGTCAATGACACTGTAGCTTACCACAAAAAAGGACAGAAATTAGTGAGTGAGAAGAAGTCAGTTTTAATTGACCAACCATCGACGTACATTATGGAAACGAAGAGTATATATGGGAGAACTCCCATTATATACTCTTGATAATTATGTGGGATTTTTTATGTGAAAATAAATGTTTGAGATGTGAAAGTCTGAGATGTGGGCGAGTGATGGCGTTACACCTAAATGATCGCCATTTAACGTTTTTATAATATTCAGATTTAGGCACTGCCTAAAAGCGGAGCTCCCGATGTGTAACGTGTAAGATTGAGAGGATACGCTTATTCCACGTAGCTGCTATATACCACGTGACAATGGCGTTTCCCTGCCCATAACACAACTTTTGTCAAAGGTTAATTGGTTGCATGGAAGTGTTTACTTCGTATGAGTTTTTCTAGGCGGTAGCACACGGTTGCTATCTGTATATCGCAATAATAATTTATAAACCAAAATGAATCACAATTTGTGACGGTAGATACCTGCTCTGATGCTTCTTAGCGATGGCGTTCAAAATAAATAGGTTATGCTGCGTTCCGACATGTTTTGTTCTTTACTCTAATATAGACGTTTTATCGGCAGGGTGGAGAGGAAATACCAATTTTGCATTAAAGATATTGTCAATAAAATCTTGTAAAACGAACCAGACGAAAGTGACACCACAGACTGTTATCTGCGTGTCTATATAATATGCTATATAATTGCAAAAACCTACCTAATTTGCATAATTTTTTTAAATATCAAAACCTTTGGCCCTTATTCATTCACATACCAAAAATGAGCAAAATCCGTTGAACCTGAACTGACTAATGGCAATTTCCATTTTTGCCCAAAAATTCCCGTGGCTCGAAAGTACGTCGACTGGCGTGCTCAAAAATAGGACGTTCAAACCTCTCTCATAGCAGTAACAACTATACCCAATTTCAAACATGTGGGTCAAACGGTTCCTGAGTTATCGTTGACTGTAGCCAAATGTTGACGGAAGGACGGACAGACGGACGGACGACGACCCATGGCAATAGCTCATCTTGACGATGTCAAGGTGAGCTAAAAATTATGAATGTATGGCAATATTCAATAGAACACTTGTTTAGAGAAGCCACAGAATGGTCATCACAGAGTGAAACAATGATTCAGGATTGGCTAGATAAACTCCTCTCCATGACTGAGCAATCTGCTCAATATCATGCATTGCTGATTCTTAGGTCAAATAGTTTAACACAAAAAACCCGTAATGGCGGCAGACCAAGGCTGCAATTACCACTGCACATTAGATCTGTGTATTTCAGCTCCCACTGCCACCTGGTGTCAATTCCTATTAACGAGGCATATGGTATATGAATCAATGGCCTCTCAGGTTTCTCGTCCAAACGATTTCACTCCTTGCACAGCACTGATATCAAGTTACAATCAATAATAACATAACTGCGCTATCGTATTTACCTGGCTTCAAAAAAATTCGAAAAATATATTACATGATGTCTCACGCATGCCCCACAAAATGCTAGCCATATTCTAGCCATATTCTAGCCATATTCTAGCCATATGCTAGCCAAATGCTAGCCACAAAATGCTAGCCATATCTGCTTACAGTGATATTTAGTATTATTTACATTACATTACATCGAGCGATATTTCAAAATTAGAGAAACCTACTCAGTGATAAAAATCTGCATCATTTTAAAACCCAAAGGCGCACAATTAATAGTCAAACTAAGCATGACTCGCCCATAACGAGCTAACTTGAATTGATCGAATGGTAGCTTTCGTGCGTCTAAAAGTATGTTGGTGCTGCCACCTAGTACATGAAATTATAACTAAATAGGATTACAAACTAGAATTCAAAGCACAAAATGGTTAAATTGGGGTTCCTTCAATTCTCTACAAAGTAGTGCCTAAGCATTTCTACTTACTTCTGCTTTTCTGTCGTTCCGCAAACACTGACCAATTTTTAATGCTTGCTTGTCAGCATATATCATAGAAAGCCAGACGCATGACAATCCGTAAAACCACCATAATCCATCCACTCGATGCAGTGTAGCTGAGAGGAGTACATACAAACGAGACATAAGGGACTACATAAAAACGTGCACTTACTGTCTTCTGTTGAGCCGACAGCCGAGCCTGGATGCACCATCTTGCCTGCTTTCTTGGCCTCATCAAACCTCTCATATATCACTGATAACCTAGTGAAGGAGTAATGGCAAAGATGTGAAACTTCGATGAGACATCCATCCTACACACAACCTGAGCCCTACGACAAAATTACGAGATGGAACGACATGATGATTATACCTTTGTTCCTCTCTAAGGGTCATTAACGAGCATACAGAACGCACACTTTATCACAATACCCTCTCTCGTGTACAAAATTTAATGTTGTTTTTCCCGAATTGAAAGGATAGCCTGAATCGAGATTTTGTTTGTTATTCTAAAAGGGTATGGCAGCTGTTGATGCCATCACACTCGCATAGGGTTTACGGGCTTGTAATATTGTTCAAATAATAGTGAACGATCCACAGCTACGCTTGACATGAAGTAACAGGCACAATTAATCACCACGACTTGGCCATCTCTGTAAAAAATTCATAACATTACCTGACAAGATCACTTAGCTATATTAACTAAGCACATTTCCGTAGGCATGCTCGGCCACTCGTAAACTAATCGACATGATATGTACGATCATCACGTGAATAGGTATGTCGACCATTAACACGTTCAACGCGAAACACGAGTATACTCGTTTGAACCTGCAAAACGCACGGCCGCGAAAGACGAGTATACTCGTGGCAAAAAAAAATAAAAATAAAAATTTTGAACGTTTACTATGTTCTCCTATAGATGGCAGGGGCTATACGCTTAGCAATTCAACAGCGTCATTGTATAAACCCCAGTAGTAGATGACATAATTTAAACAATACTTTACTGTTGTTTGGAACGTTATTTTGGGAGTTTTTGGGACTGAGGTAATGTTTTTAGT
>NW_014577189.1:320105-327363 GCF_000485595.1 Priapulus caudatus | reverse complement strand
TTAGTTTATTTTAATTCCAGCCTCGTTTCCACGCCGAATTGAATGGGGTTGTAATAAAACCCGTTTTTAATCAACTTCCCCTACAGAGACTTTTAGAGACTTTTGATATGTTATAGAGGACATGTTCCTGAGTACGAAACCGTTGAAAAACCTTCTTTTGCAATTAGTCCCAGGTTGAGCCCTTTTTTCTCATAAAATGCCTGGACTATTATTCGGTATGCATTATTCGCGTGTTGTTATTTTCGCGGTCAGGGACGCATTCGTGAAATTTGCGAAAATTAAACCACCGCGAAATATACAGCTTATACAGTATACATAGTATAACTATATACGGTATAACATCTAATTAGACTGTTTCACCAGTAAGTATTAGCCTAGAAGGCAATCGATCAACTCGTCAAATGCGTTTTGCAAAAGGTATCGGATTCAATCACGCGAATAAATCTTCGTTGCATGTTGTGTAGCAACTTTTCTTGTCAACTGTCAACCCAACTGTGACCCAAAAAGACAACCCATCGGCTCCTATGATGTATGAAGTGTTAGTATAAACACGGAATGACCCACACAGACCACTGGATCTATAGTCGACTAGATACAGTAACGTGCTTGGCATGCAAACAGACTGCCTCTATTTACGGCATTTCTCCGAAAGTCAGTGTTCTGCCAACAAACGAACTTCTTGTTCATGAACACGACAACAGCCCGTGCTGTCTGTGCGTGCCCCATTTCTTCATAATAGACATTCCTCTTACGCTTTGTCTAGAATTCCAGAAACTCACTCCACAAAACGTGACCATCTACCGGCGATGAAATCACGCTTTTCTGGCCTTAAAGGCATAATAAGCCCATTGCTTATGCAATGTCGACGAATGCTAGAGTTACTGGCACCTTGTGTAGTTAATAAGTGCATAACCTTACAGCCAAACGCGTATTGGTTTGTCCAATATCACTGCTGGTTACATTACAAATAAGACTTGAAATCGGTTGTTGATATGTATCAACGTATCATGATTCATTTACGTGCCGTAAATGCCATCCAGGAGTCAAGTGATGACGTAAACATTTGTGCGGCCCGTATGTTTTGGACGCCAGATGAAATGGAGGTGTCAGCGGCGTAACCACGGCCACGGACTAAACATGGAAATTGAGTAAACATGGAAATGGAGTAAAACACACGTACTAATCACGGACGCACATGGACAGCCCTGACAAACAGTTCCTTATCACGAGCGTCCGTGTTTACGAAATAACTGATGATAGCATTGCGTACGGCCGAGCATGCGTGCGAAAATGTCCGGTGCACTACAAATCTGTATCACACCCGCTTCGCCGGCAGCGGTTTGAAACTGTAAACAACTGATTTCTTGGACTGCGGATTTCAATTAGACATTTCTTAGTAACCAGCAGTGATATTGGACAAACGAATACGCGTTTGGATGTAAGGTAAATATGTACTTATTAACTACACAAGGTGCCAGTTACTCTAGCATTTGTCAACATTGCATTGTGCTTATTATGCCTTTAAGCAGCCGAACTTAACGACAAGGTTACGAGAGAAATCACGTGCGAAATAAAACCCGGCCCATTAAGGTTCTACACATGTGCCCCCCCCCTCCTAAACTGTGTTTACAAACATTATCATCTACTTCGCTTTCACTTATCATTATGTGGCAATAAAAGTCGCTCCGCATCATTGACCCATTATTGGAGGATATCGGCAAAACAAACCGCAATGTTATTAAAACATTACCGCGGTCATTATGTGGACACTGTCAGGGGGGTATACATATCAGCTCTGTTATATGTCGTAAGCGACTACGCGGTGTGTTTACACTGTGTCATTATGGGTCCTACATAACCGCGCCATTGCATAATACAACATGCTGTGTGTATGTTACAAACACACAACAGCGCGCGGTCGCACCATATTTGCAGCCACTTCTAAAACGTTAACATAATTGGTTAGGAATATAATGAAAGTGTCAATGACACTATAGCTCACCACAAAAAAGGACACAAATGAGTGAGTGAGAAGAAGTCCGTTTTAATTGAGCAACCATCGACGAACATTATAGAAACGAAGAGTATATATGGGAGAACTCCCATTATATACTCTTGATAATTATGTGTAATTTTTTATGTGAAAATAATAAATAATAATTTATAAACCAAAATGAATCACAATTTGTGACGGTAGATGGCGCTATACCCGCTTTGATGTTTCTTAGCATAAATCATTATATCATAATAATTAAAAACATTTTGTGTAATAGGTGACTAAGCGGTAAAAACGCGAAAATCTCAGCACAGGGCGGTAGATGCATTGTTAACCCAGGCAGCGTTGACCGTGTTAATGCAAGCACCAGTGCCAATTACAATTTACTGCAAAAACATCGAGGTGCAAGCAATAGTTTCATACTGAACAAAGAATTTGCTTGCACCTTGATACGACCCCACCGACACTACACTCCACCGCCCGCCCCTGCCCCTGCTACCGCCGCAACTATACAAACCAATGGTAAACCTGTGCGCATCTACCAAGTCTCTATGCGTTACCTGGAAGCGGGAACTCCCTTCTTGGTGAGATCGATGCGCACCTTTTCACCGACATGTCTGTAGATGTCGACCAGCGTGCTGATTGCTGACTCTCTCACCTGCAACAGGTAATGATCACAGTCTCGTGTGAAACCCTGCCGTAAATAAAACCTATCCTCAGCATGCATGTGATGTTCACAGTGTCGTGGCTGGTTTAAAATTATCCTGAGAATGATCTAGAACGAACTCAAATGATACAGATGACCTAGAAACATCCTATATATATATATATATCGAGCTATTTCCAGCATATAAAAATATCCAGCTTGCGAGTACTTTTACTGCTGATCCTGCAGGATCCAAGATTCTAGTGGAGGCTCCAATTAGAAGGTTACCGTCAAGGGAGCAAGCAAGTTACAGAAGTTACAAGCAAGTGTTGTGGTCTTTGCATCTAGCTACACGGCTCAGAGATACATCGAGATTTGCAGTGAGAAGGGATGTTAAATGCTAATAGACAAAGACCTAAGCTGTCAGAATGTTATATTAAGAATCATTCGAATTTGAATGTTGGTAAATTGTCTCAAATATGAGTATAAATTTTAAAAGATGTCTGTCAAAGACAGATCAATGCAACTGACCAAGTACCATTTTACGACGGAAAATTACAATGAATATTCAACTTCAAATATTCATGAATGAGTATTTGATTTCATTTTCAGGATTTCACTTAATTTCCTATATTGTATATCGTATTAATTTTCCATTCACTGAACCATGCCAATGAATTACAATTTCTCACATCGTTAATTGACATGACATTCAGTCATAAACAGGGTAGATATAATTGAAAGCAGAATTTTCCAATTATTAAGCACCCACTGCACAGTCAATCATTCATGCATCAATACCTTTAACGGTAGTGGAGTGCTACGCTCTTGTGAAAAATTAACAAAAATATCTCAAATTAATATTACAAATTTTGTGGCAGAGGCATATAATTGCAACTGTAACATGTGAAACTCAAAACATGTTATTAATATAATTTATAATGGCTCACACTCAAACCTGCTTTATTCTCATACAAGATGCCCTATATTTTCATTGTCATCGTGTATTTTACTTCTGTTAAAAACTCAAAACGTCAAATAAAACACTATGGTATGCTGTTTTAAACTGCATACTGCCTATTGCCCCACCACCTATACTCATACACGCATCTACCGACTAGGTTAAACAATTACCACTATAAGCATTTCATGTTGTCCGAGTCAAATGAATTGTGATCATCTAAGAAATACCGGGTGTAAGCATGCCTCACTAGTGTGAAGACCAATTTCACGTAGAGACTAATTAAATACTTTCGTACGCTACATACCTGAGGAGTTGGATCACTCAACAGCTTACATATAGATGGCACTACTTTACTGAGCGAAAAACCAGAAGCACCATACCTGAAATGAAAACACAATTACTTCACAGATTATTTCAGGCATTTCTTGCACAGGGGGATATGCGAGAGAACACGCGTGATTTATTCATTTAGAGTGTCGACGCACAGGCAGAATGCAACTCAGCAGAGTGCAAATTAATATTTCATCTCCAAATGTAACAATGAAATGTATTAGTTAACGATAAAATGTGTATCAATCTTGCTGTGAAATAGGAAATTTTTTAGATTACATTAAATGATCAAGAAACTACTAAGTAATATCTCCACATAGAATTCGAACGTCAACTTTCGTTTTGACTGCCAGCATGAACCAAAATGATGCAGGTAAAGAATGTTTATGGAATCACGAAACAACGTGCAATCTAGATGACTGTAAATAACTTGATAACTAACATTTCATACGTGATTGATAATGACATTCTGGCTGCACGTGAAGGCTGGCAAAAATGTCAAATTGCCACGTGAAACAACGTCTTTAAAATCGTGCTTTAGGAAACTGCCATGATAAACTACACAATAATTGACTCATTACAGACAAACATTTCACTACGAGTATAAAATGTTACTTGTGTATTGATTTCTGATAGATGCATGCAGCAGAGAAATGCATGGCACTATCAATACACAGTGCGCCCTCTCTGCACTTACTTGTTCAACGATAATTGTAGGCAATTCATCGTCTCTACTTTCACCCGCCACAGCTTGTGAGAGAACCCAGGCATCATCCTCTCAATAACATACTGCAAAAACAAACACAGAAACAACAGCAGATATTATCAGAGGATGATCATCGCAAGTCATAATTTTGTTTGTGACAAACCTTCACGATCCTAGAGAAAGATAACATTCAAAATGTGGCTGCGAACGCATGGCACGTTCACAGTGCTAGTAGTAGTTGGCCTGCTGTAGATGTGACCATGACACTGACAATTCAGAGTGACAGCAACAACATGCAGTGTAAAAACTAGGAAATGTCCGGTTTTTATGTTTTCACTATTTTCTTTGCAGCTCTCTACTTCTTTGCCAGGTTCTCAGATCAGATGTTTCACTCATCTGTATATACACTGCCTGTTATCTAGCCCTGCTCTTACGAATCCTTGCTCCCTCCCTCCCCCCTCCCTCCCTCCCTCCCTCCCTCCCTCTATCGCTGCCTTGCCGTCCCACTTTTCAAGCCTTCCTCATTCTCTCTCGTCCACTTTTAACCTCCCCTTTCCAGAGCTATGGCAATACTGTAGACTTATAAACTACTGACCAGTAAAACCTATAAAATAATTAACCTCAATAATAATTATTAATTAAATCACTCGAGTGCTGACTCGGCAGTCAGGCTACTCTAACAGCAGGTGAATATTGGATGACCGACTCACCTGAGGCGTGGAGACGGGAGACATCAGCACTGCGATGAGGGCATGTGCTGCCTCTCTAACCTGGTCCTTGTTATCACCGAGTCTATCCATCGTAGCCGGAAGCACTAGAAAACAGTGCGGAAAGCAGCGTGAACAGGCGATCAGCGGTAGAGGTTTGCAGTGAGGGGGCGGGCATGTAGGCATATTACTCACGCACACACGCACGCACGCAAGAACTCACGCGCGGGTGTACGCACACATTCGCACACGCCCGCACGCACTCACGCGCGGGTGTACACACACATTCGCACACGTACGCACGCACGCACTCACGCACGCGTGTACACACACACACACATCCGCGCACGCACGCACGCATGCACATGCACTCAGGCAACATTCAGGCACACCCCTAAGCACGTGTGCACAGACACACACACACACAAACACGCACCTATAGACAAGCACACAATAACGTAATTCCTGCACCCACACACGTACACGCACACACGTACACACACACGCACACACGTACACACACACACACGTACACACACACGCACGTACACGCACACACGTACACGCACACACATACACACACACGCACGTACACGCACACACGTACACACACACGCACAGGCACTTGGAGCGTTTCAATAAAATATAATGCTAAATAAATACGAAATCTATTTACTACCAAAGTCTTAATGTTTCTCTACTCTCTTTCACCTATTATTGCCGAAAATTTCCTGTAAATGCCATCCAAATGCTCATCTGCAACACACGCTGGCTGCCGCACGCTAGCTGCTGCACACTGACACATATATGTCGGCAATAATAGGTGAAAGAAAGTAGAGAAACATTAAGACTTTGGTAGTAAATAGATTTCGTATTTATTTAGCATTATATTTTATTGAAACGCTCTAAGTGCCTGTGCACACACGTACACACACAAGCGCAGACTCGCGCGTGCAAACATACTCGCGTGCACGCACGTGGACTCAGGCGCACACGCATGCACAAAACTTAACGAATTTACACATAAAAAGTTACATACTACTGTATAAGCCGTATTTTTCGCATACAGATATTTTCGCGAAAATTTTCAGACTTGACGGACAATTTCGCGATCGGTGAATTATGAATTATAGTCCAGGCATTTTATGATTCGACCTGGTACTAATTGCAAAAGAAGCTTTTTCATCATTAACCAGTTACAATAAACCTCTAAATGAACATACTAAAAGTCTCTAAGGATCTAAGCAGGGGAACACCTCCAAATGGGACTCACCGCTAACTCGCTCTATCCTGCAACATGAAAACGAAACTCTAAACCGGAAGTTGTTGTTTTCCGTGATTTTATCGCCAGAAATCAAGCCATTTTGCTCGAAACTAAGAAAACAACTATTATGGATGGTTAAATAGCTTTAATCTGTATTAATAAATACAAAACAAATACAAAAAAATAATATTTTTTAAAATATGACACTTGTTATTCAAACCTTGTGCAAGTAGTAGTGAGTGACATTTCGAAAACATTATCGCGTTGGCGCGCATCAGAAACAGCAGACTGCAATCCATTGCTCTGACTCGTTCTGGTGTCTTTTGTTATTCAAAGCAGATTGGCGGGCCACAAACACTACTTTCTATTGTTCTCTAATGCGCACGCAATATAAGAAAACTCGTCGATTGTACTGACTCGTTCTGGTACACATGTCTTTTGTTATTCAAAGTAGAATCGCGGGCCACAAACACTACTTTCTATTGTTCTCTAATGCGCACGCAATATAGTAAAACTCGTCGATTGTACTGACTCGTTCTGGTACACATGTCTTTTGTTATTCAAAGTACAATCGCGGGTCACAAACACTGCTTTCTATTGTTTTCGCTAAAACACCGCCAAAGTCGTCTATTTGTTCCATGGATA